>NW_017731524.1:1173977-1192818 GCF_001890085.2 Hipposideros armiger | reverse complement strand
GCATCTTAGCTGTAGAGGGCAGTGTCACTGGCCCTCATATGTGGGATCCGAACTGGGGCCCTCTGGTGTCCCAAGCCAGTTCTTAACCGTCGCGCCACTCGGCTGGCCCTAGATACACATTTTAAGAAAGGAAAACTGTATTAAAATTGTAATACTCAATATATACCAATAACCAAAGATAAATACAAGTCACGCTTGACTTCTGCAATTACAAGAGGTGCTCAAAGTGGTTACTATCAGCGTCCAGACACTTCTGATTACGGCGAACTACTGCTTCAGCAACGGTGACCAAAGTGTCCACTTGTATACATTTTTTTGGCTCCCCTAGTATATATTCTCCTACCCAGGCTCCTCTCCTGAATTTCAGACCTACATTCAAATGCTGATGGAGCACCCTCAATTGGATGTCCTGCAGGGACTTCAAATTAATTTGTCTGAGACTGAATGCAATCAATTTCTGGTCTGACTTTCTCATGCTGTGTCTTACTTACGTCAGTTAACGGTTCTGCTATTCACCCACAGTGCTGCATTAGAACCCCAAGCCTCGCCATTGACTCCACTCCCTAACAACCTCCACCTCATCCATCACCAAGTCATATCAGCATTACTTCCTAAGTATTGCTCAAATTAGTCCAGGTTACTCCAGTTTCCCCCACCACCATCCCCCCCACCCCACCCTACCCGTTTACATCACTACCCTCCTTTGGCTAAATGAAGGTATTTCACTTGGGTATCTATTAAGAGCAAAAAAATGACATCAACTTTCATAAGCAAAGATCATGAGTTTATGGAAAGGATATAAGGTAACTCTCAGAATCACAGAGCAGGATGAATAATTTGGCTTGAGGACGAAGATGGATTGAGGTTGCAGGAATAAATGATGTCTCTGTTGGTTGGAGTAAACAGCAACATTTTGGAATGTTTTGTCATTAATCTCAAGGGTAAAATTACATGAATTGAGCATGTGGTTATTGGAACTTTAGCCCTTTGGCCAACCCTTGGCCAGGTCTGGGTGCAATACTTTGAGGGGAGGTGACATGCTGATCAGGGAACCGCTGAAAGTTGTGATACCCTCCTTCCTAAATTTCTTTGTTTCCAAGCTTACCTCTCTCCCTCCCTCCCACTCTGCCCATAGGCAGAGCCACCACCCTGAAATACAAATGTAAACAGAACAATGATATCCCATTGAAAACCCTGTAATGGCCACCTAATTATCTCAGGAAAAAAGTCTTCACAGCTTCATGAACTGGCCCTTCCTTAAAAACAACAAAACAAAACAAAAACCACTTTACTTTTTGCCATTCTATTTCCTCCCTCCCCATTTACTCACATCAGTTCCCACCACACTGAAATTCTTGAGAACAACTCCACATTTTTTGCTTTGGTTCTTTCAAAATATTCTGCCGAAAACACCCTTTCATTCTCTTCTTCACCCCTGTCATGTGACCCATACCACCTCTCCCAGCGTTAGCCTGTTTTATAACTGCTGGTGTATTGTTTTATTGCTTCCTTCATGTAGTAGGTTGAACAGTGTCCTCCAAAAATTCATCTCCACGCAGGACCTCAGAATATGATCTTTTTTTGGAAATAGGATCTTTGTAGATTTAATTAGCTAAGGGTCTGGTGAGGAACTTACCCTGAATTTAGAGTGAGCCCTACATCCATTGACTGGTGTCCTTGTAAGGGGAGTCAAGGACATAGAGACAGAGGGAAGACAGAGACAAATGGAATAACAAAGGTTATGTGCAAATGGAGCAGAGATTGGAAATACGCTGCCACAAGCCAAGGGATGCCTAGGGCTACTAGATACTGGAAGAGGCAAGAAAGAATTCTCCCCTAGAGCCTTCAGAATGAGCTTGGCCCTGCTGACACCTTGATTTCAGATTTCTGGCCTCCAGAACTGTGAGAAAATAAATTTCTGTTGTAAGTTACTAAGATTGGACTAATTTTTTATGCCACCCTCAGGAAACTAATATACTTGACAATATGCTCTGTTATGGACAGGAAAGACATTTATTTTGTTTATTTTTGTATCCCAAGAGCTTAGCATAATGCTTATCACATAATAGGCTTTCATAAATATTTGGAGAACAAGTGACTAAAAGCAGGTCAGCCATAGAACAGTAAGTCTTGGCTCTATTTCTTTTTTTTTTTTTAAGATTTTATTGGAGAATTGGGGGAGGGGAACAGCTCTGGGGAATCAGGGAAGGGTAACAGAAAAGTTGCTGTTCTTTTGTTCTTCAGTCTAGTTGTGGAGGACGTCACTTCATGGGCCCATGTTGGTATTATCATTGTGCTCTTCCCTGGTGAGGCAGTCGCTCACTGGCCATTGGATGGCCACTTATGGCGGCTCATGGAAGCTCATGACAGTGCAGGCCAGTTGTCGGCCAGCCCCACTGCAGCTTATGCTGTCACCAGCAACTCACGGCAGCCCAGCTCCAGGTCAAGCTGTTGTTCACCATTTTAGCTGTAAAGGGCCCAGCGTCACTGGCCCTCACGTGGGATCCCAACCAGGGCCCTGTTGCTCAGAGCTGGCGTCCCAAGCCAACTCCTAATCAATGCGCCACTTGGCCGGCCCAGTCTTGGCTCTATTTCAATCCATCCCCTTCCCTACAGTGGGTGTCATCTCCCTGCTTTAGTAATCCAAAGACATAGTAGATTAATACCTATTAATACCTACTCTTAAAATAGTACTTTGGGACTATTTAAGCTAAAGTACATGTGGGAGAATATACCCCTTAAACAAGGTTTATATTTGATCTGCCCCATAAAGCCGGAAACTGAAGAACTAATCTCTTGCTGTGGAATTTCACATCTCAGTAGACATGTGATATTGTCTTAGGCAAAGGAACTAACCTTGGCTTTCTGAAATTAAGTAATCTTTTTTGGATTCTATAGACCATATAATCTTATCTGACCCCAATCTTTTGCAATAGATATTCTAGTTAAAAATTTTAAGATTTTATCAAGCAAACACAAATTCCAGAACATCATCTTCTGGGTAAAATAATAGTAATTTGATTAAATGAAAACAGAAAACAGTTCCAATCTAATCTTGACCACAAAGGTAAATAACTGATTATAGACTCTGCTCTGGAATAGAACAGACCTTCTATTTTGAATGCCTCCTTGCATTTGGTAATATTGGACATGGGCGTTATTGATTGAACCAATCTGCTTTCAATATTCATATTCTAAATGGACCTCAGTTCATTTGGAAGCAACAATCACATGAGCAAACCAAAAGAAGGACTTGCATATGGCTGTAAATTTTCTTTCCATTTATGGGGTGTATGTGCAAATGCACGCGTGCACCCCCCCCACACACACACGCGCACACACACTAAATGTTATAATAAGGTATTTCACTCTATGCACATCAGTTAGGATTAAGAGAGAAGCTGAACTTCCAGGGTCATTAAGGGCTCTTTTCTCACCAGCTCCATCCGTCATTGTCCAATCTCACAAATGGAGTAAGAAAACCTAGTGGAGGCATTAGCACTCACCCTGAAGAGCTATGTGCTATCTGTCTTAATATTCCAATTTTGAAGATTTCTTAAATGACATATTTTAAGATTGCCTTCTATGAAGAGTGTATGTGGAAGCCCTCTAGCACTTCCTAACAAAAATTATATCTCTTATCACTTACTTTCATACATAGGAAAAGGCTGAATATTGCAGGAGTGGGCATTTTGAAATGTAGTCTATAATACACAGGCAACAAACTTCTGCTCACTGGGTAAAAGTGTTTCATAAATTCTATAAATTAATGATACACTTGAATATAAAAATGTAGACTGTACTTGTCTGCTGTATGCCAAAAACAAGTTTTCTGGAGCTCAAACTAGATATGACGATAAAAAGTAAAATAAAAAAATACAAATTCTGATCATCTTTTGAATAGTAAGAAGTATCACTTATCATTCAGTTGTTTTTCAAGAGCTGATTAGTTTAAGAAACTTTAAATGTATTGCTGATCACTGAAGGAAAGCAGATTGATCTAGAAAGTTGATTGAGAGCTTGGGAGTATTACAAAGGAATAATGTCTCATATGTGCCCAGGTAATGGAACGAGCAAGTTGTAAGGCACTGAGCAGTGATGTTCTGCTTATGCCCTAGGAAGCTGTAGATGCAGACTTCCTGCGGGAGGTTTGGAGAAGGAAGAGAGAATGGGAGCCTTTTTCTGATTCCCAGCTGAAGCCATGACGGCACCTCCCCTTGGGTGCCACTTTCCCATTTTTGGTATGTCGCAGGAGTGTTTCTGAGCTCATCAGGCAAATGGACTGAGAAGGAGAGAGGGGTCTTTTGAGTTGATCTATGTGGGAACAGCTGCTCAACAATGTCACATTTAATTGAGAGATATATGATAGCCACAACTTGGACAGTCTCTCTCAATTTTTAGACCCTATTCTCCAAATACTATTCTACCATCTCCCATACTCACATACCCTAGGCCCTCCTCTACTAGACTTCATCATACAAAAGATACTTCTCTTGGCATAATACTTAGGCCACCCCTTACGCTTACAATTTTATATGCTGTCTTTTACAAGCATCCTCTTAATTTGTGTACCAAAGGAAAATTTCTGGATAACTCAGATGACTTACCAGTATTTCATACTCACCAATCTGCACTTGTAAACAATATTTTTACAGCAATGCTCATTTCGGGTCATTATAAAGTGTTCTGGTTATAAAAGCAGGGGACAGCAAAGGTTGACAGTTAATTGAAGGCTACAATTTCTGAGTCATTTAGTCCAAATGCTCTAGAGAAAATCTGATTAGCTCAGCTCAACCTTTAGATTGAGTTTCTTGAGGCAGGTTTTTTATCCCTGGGCCAGTAAATTATAGTAAGGAAAGATAAGGCAGGATCACTCGGTTAAAACTAGAAAATAGGGGCTATTTTTGAAGACAAATTTCTTATTAGTTTAAAGGGTCAGAGAAACAAACTTTTCAACTGGGACCCAAATCAACATTCAACTGGCCCAAATCCTGTGCTCTCTCTATTATATCCTGAGGGTTGTTCTTGGCTGATTATTTTTTTAATTTGTCATGTATATTTTGGTGATTGCATTGGCTCTCATGGTTTTTAACTACCACCTATACTTAGTTCTATATTGCCACCACTGACTGCTTTACTGAATCTTAAACTTGAAAATCTAACTGTTGGGTATAGTCATTAGGATCCCAGAAATCACCTCAAACTGAACATGCACTTACTTTAAAGAATTACTCTGAGAATTAGAACTGATCCATTGAAAGCATTCAGAACACTGCCTTGAATGAAGTAGATGCTCAATAAAAAGAATTGTTTATTTTTATTGTTTCTGTAACAAAGCTCATCACCCTATGTCTACCAAATCTGTTCTTCCTTCTAATCGTCCCATCTCAAATAACTTTCTGTCATTCCCTCAGCTGCCCACACAAGAAATACGGGACTCAAGCTGAATACTTTCCTCTCTGCCATCTTACACATCCTACCAAGTGTACCTACCAAGTATTTCTTGAATTTTTACATGCCTAGCTATCACCATCTTTGCTGTTCTGAAGGTGCAAAGGGAAAAGTAAATATTTCCGAGAAGAAAACAGCAGTAGCAACAACTGAGAGCAGAGGTGAAATAGGCAAATGTGACAAAGAGAGTGGAAGAGGGCTTGGCAGTGACAGGGAGATGCTGTGCCTGGTTGGGCAGACAATAATTGAGACTCTGGTTCTCCGGGTGGATGCCAAGTGAGCACAACTTGATCAAACTCTGGATGCCCAGGGGGAACATTGGCAACTAAGCGAACATCAGCCATGTGCAAACTGATAGGGGAGGGGAGTAGGAATGCTGATCAATAATATGATGCCTTTAAAATAGGTCTTGACGTTGGGAATCTTAGTTCTACTTTTTTGTTAATAATTTTCATTTTAGTATCATTAACACCATCATGCCTCATCCCTAGAATTATGCTGCCTCCCTTTAATTGTTGGATCAGGTGTAGCAAAAGGAAACAAATGAAATCTCCCTCGGGTCTCTTTCACACTGCTGAAACACCATAATTTCATGAGGAACTTACCACATGGTAGATAGCAACAAAAGGAAAATGATTAGAGAAAATGCAAATATCTTCATCACAATTACTTTTCCAAATTATAGGGTTTTGATGCCACAATTATTAAATTTAGAACTCAAAATACCGGTAGAGCTTGCCTTCTCTCCCAACCAAAGCCTGTCTCCTCTTGGGAGATTCAATCTTATCTTTCACTTGTCTCACAGAGAAACTGAATCTGCCTCAGCTTTTCTAATTTAAGGCAAAAATTCAAGTTTCAGGAGACTATTCTGGGTCTTTCCATCCCTTTCCAGTTCCTGGTCCACATTACTTGACTCCTCCAGAGATTATCAGCAGGAGGATTTCTATGACTCATGCCATAAATAAAGCTGACTTTCCCGGATCAAGAAGAATGCTGAATCTCTTTACCTGAGGCCGTGTACCCTTCATATCATGCAGAGCTTTTACAAGTTTCTGTTTCAAAATCTGAACATAACACAGCCTTAATGTTATAATATTCATAGAAACTAATTAAACCAAAAAAAATAAAAAAATAAATCACACTGATAGAGTATTACCACAAACACCCCTAAGACCCGCAGTTGTATCATTTCCATGAAATCGTTCTATCACAAAGTATATGTTACAGTGGAAAGCAACCTTAAAACCCAGTTGTTCCAGTACATTTATCATAAAAATAAGAATTCTCAAATCCAGGAAGTTGGGCTAGTTGACCTCACCCTAGAATCTCCTTCCCTTACTAACTGGTGCTTGAAACATCTCTTCAGCATCTAATAGAGCTGTGACCAACGCAGACCTGTTGACAACTTACAACCAGGATCTTTCAACTAATTTCTTTTCATCGTCTCCATTGTTATAGACTTATCTCTAAACACATTATTACGTCTTCGTCTTTTACTTCTGGCTCTTCATTTATTCCTTGGGCCTACTTCTCTAACATGAACCTTTTACTTTTATTTAGTTGTGGGTTTTGACCTAGCTCTTGGGGACTGTCCTGACACTGCCCTGACTGGAATCCAATCCTTGTGTCAATCTGGACTACCATCCAAGTCAAGTGATTCTATGGCACACTCCTTTGTGTCATCCAGTACCTTCCAAATTCAATCTCAGAAACAGATATATTTACTTTTGTATTTACCAACTGTGAGGGGAAAGAAAGCTTAAAATATACAAAATAAAACATTGTTTGTTAAGCTTGACTATGCTGTTGTTCTTTATTTAAAGAGAGTCAGTATTGCATAGCAATTAAGGAAACAGGCTCAGTGTGGTACAATGCGACACATATATTTTTTGTCTTTAGCCCTCTTCTTGGTACAAGGATCCTAAAACCCTTGGAATACCCAAGTGATGAATGGCCTTTGTACGCTAATGAGACAGCTGGTGGCTGGGGTCCTCTCAACAGCTTTAAATGGGGCCTGGTCACCAGAAAGAGCAAGGTATGACTAGAGAATCTGAACTTTCAGACCCACTGCTGACCTCCAGGGAGAGGGGAGGGTATGGAGATTGACTTAATCACCAATGGACACTGATTTAATCACTTACAACTACATAATGAAGCCTCCATAAGACCCCTTAAACAATTGGGGTTCAGAGAGCTTCCACTTTGTTGAACACACGGAAGTGCTGAGAAGGTGGCCCGCCTGCAGAGGGCATGAACGCTCCATGTCCCTTCCCCCATTCCTTGCCCTGTGCATCTCTTCCATGTGGCTGTTCCTCAGCTGTAGCCTTTATAATAAATGGGTAATTGTAAATAAGCCACTTTCCTCGCTTATGTGAGCCATTCTAGCAAATTATCAAACTGGGGGTGGGTTGTCGTAGAAACCCCTAATTTCTAGTCAAGTCAGACAGAAATGTGGTGGGTAACCTGAGAACTTAACACTTGCAACTAGTGTCTTAATTGAGGTCAGCCTTGTGGGACTGAACCGTTAAACCTACAGAGTCTAAGGCTAACTCTGGGTAGTTAGTGTCAGAATTGAATCATAGGATACCCAGTTAGTGTTCAGAGAGTTGGAGAAGTGTTGTTGCAAGGAAAATAACCCACACATTTGGTGTCAGAAGTGTTGTGATTAAAACCAGCCTACTCAGTCAACCAGGGTTCAAATGCAAATTTCACCAATTATCAGCTATGTGGCCTTAGACAAGTTACTTAACTTCAACTGCGCCTCTTCTATAAAATGGAGATGACAAAAATAGTAGTACCTACTTCATAGATTAATATATTAAAATTATTTAAAACTTTGGGATTTAGTAAATATAATTTATACAAGATTTAAGTTTATTATTATTATTATTATTATTATTATTATTATTATTATTAAGCTATTGGTCTTTGTGGCTTCTTACAACTCAGAATTTCCATCTGTGATTCCTCTTTTTTAACAAGGATTTTTAAAATTTTTCTTTAGTGAGGGCTTGATTGTGGTATGCACTCTCATTTTTTATTTGTCTGAAAATATCTTTATTTTGTCCATTGTAAAGATATCTCACTTGGAATAGATTTCTAATTTGGCACTTACTTTCTTTTATCTTATTGAAAATATTATTTCAGTCTTCTGACTTGATAGTGTTTAGAAGTTCCTGCTTTGAGAGTCCATGATTTTCCCTTTCAAGCTGTCTCTTTATTCTGGGTGTTATGCAGCATCACTGGTGTATCTGGGTGTCTGGGTGTGTATTTCTTTTAATTCGCCCTGGGATTTGTTGAAATTCTTGAATCTTCATCAGTGTTGGAGAGTTTTTATTCATTATCTCTTTATACCCATGTTCTAGTCTCTCTTTTATCTTGATGAAAATCTTAGTAGATATATGGTAAACCCTTGATTTTGATTATTAATGCCTTTTAAACTCTTTCATATATTTCTCCTTTATTTCTCTGTACTGCCTTCTGAATACATTTTTGGACTTATCTTCCACTCCACCAAATTTCTCTCCTTCTGTGTCTAATCTGCTATGAAACTTAATCATTGAGTTTTTAGTTTCAATTATTGCATTTTCTATATCTAGGAATTCTGTTTGGCTATTTTTGAAATCTGCTAGTTGAGAGGTTTTATTTTCTTTTATTTACTGTTCCCTGTAGATATTTTAATCTTTCATTTTTCAAGTATAATAAACATAATTATTAAAATGTATAAAGTCTTCGTGAGATGCATTTTATTGTCTCTAGTCCTCCCTGTTGATTCTTAATCTCAGTGCGATACTTCCTGTCTTAGATTATCTTTTACAGGGAGCTGTTTTTCTTGAAAGTTATTGTGAAGATTCTTTGAAACCTTAGATGAACATTTATTTCTTTATAAATTTGTTTTCCCTTTTCCAAGACAGCCATGGGTACTATCAATCATGCTTATTTAAGCAAAATTCATAGCTTAAGGGTTGTTTTTTGTTTGTTTGTTTTTATCACATAGGTGTGTGATGGCTTAAGGCTTCAAACACCACTCAGGGCTGGTTTGTGATTGGAACTTCTGAGAAATAATCTTATCCCTTCTTGCCACACTCTCTTCCATCTGCAAGGCAATTTTCCTGGATGTTTTGAGAAGAGGAGTTTATTTCAGGTTTAACTAACCTCCTGAGGATATAGTCTGTTGGGTCCCAACTTTGTCAAGTGAAATCCTCCTATTAGAGCACCACCTTGGGAAGGCCTTGGGCCTTTGATTTTTGACCCTACATGCAAGAGGCTACAAAAATCACAGTTCAAGTGTCTGCTTAGATAAATCCCAACTGTGGAAATGGAGATGAGTGATGATAAAGTGTTGGGGTGGGGACCAGCGGAGAAGGCTCTGTCTAATTATCTGGGTTCCCGTTTTCACTTATTTTTTGACCTGATAATGCCTTACAATGTTGTCACTTTTTCAATAATTAAAATAAGCTTTTAAAATATATGTTATCCAGGCACTTTATGTTTTCACCAGGAAGCAGGGTTGCTATGACCCAGGAAGAAGAACCCTAGCCTATCAAATTATAGGACACTTTAGTCATCCCAAGTGCTATTGTACTATTGGCAAAATCAAACACCTCCCAGAATTTACATTGACTTTTTTAATTTTTAATTTTAATTTCTGCAGAGCCTAGCACCTTGTAAGCATTTTACAAATATCTGTTGACTGAAATATATACTCATTGGAAATTAAACGATGTAGCTTTCTTACAATGGCATAACTTTAGAAGCATGCTCTTGGAGAAATGACTGAATAGGCCCCGAATAAGACATTAAACAAGATTATATATGTGGTGATAGAAAGAAACCTGACTCTGGGTGGTGAACACACAATGTGATATATAGATGGTGCATTACAGAATTGTACACCTGAAACCTATGTAACTTTACTAACCATTGTCACCCCAATAAAGTTAAAAAACAAACAAAGACATTTAGAGACCTAAATACTGAAAAAAAATTTGGTACCCCCTTCTAGTGGGATGCCAAATAAAAGCAATTCTAACCCATTAAAACAACCCTGAAGACTACGCCAATTAATTAAAAAAAAAAAAAAAAGGTTCAACTTTTTCCTAATGGCCTATTCTTGTAATTTTTCTCCCCTGGATGATGCTACAAGCATGTTTTCATTTGGTCAACTGGGTTTGAGGTTTCTAAAATAAGCCCTATGGTTAAGAACCACTTTCCAAAATATTTTCCATATCCCACTTACCCTTATACTCTGTACTCTCATCACCCATCACCAACTTTGACATTGGTTACCACCATTGTAGTTGGATTCTTTCATGTATCCCACAAATACTTGATGTTTTTAACTGTTTTTCAGTATTTTGACCCTGGTCACACTCTGGTTTTTCAAGTGTTAGATGTTATCTCTCATATTAACTGCCAACCCATCCTTGATTTTTTTGTTTTCTTCTTCAATTTTAGAACTTAAATACTTGTAGTAACAATATTTTCTGTTTGGCTAAATTTGAAATCCTACAACGAATGAAAACAATGGCTTTGTGAAGTTGATACATTGCTACAGCCTATTGATTAGGACATTTTGTGGCATAGACTTGCCAACCTAAAGATGCTTCCCCGATATTTAAGAAGTTTTTGAATTTTAAGCTTTTGTTACCACATTACAATGAAAATTGAATTTGGCATCTGTTGTCTTGCTTGCTCAGCTTTTTACACATTCTCGTGGTAGCACTGGGACTGTCAAATCCAGACTTACCCAACTCCCTCTCCCAGCCTTAGTTAAGGGATGAGTCAATCAAACTTTCCAAGCAATCTGAATTTCTAATGAAGCTACAAATGGTGAAAGGATTCCATTACCAATGTATGAAGGGAACTATGCATGAGATCCTCAAAGCTGCTTGTCGAATTCCTTTCAATACTCAGTTGTTAAGCCTTTCCTTTTATTAATAATATATGAGTTACCCAGGGTGCTTTAAATAAAGCTTTTTTCATTTTTCTTTCTGTTGCGTGCAACCAAAGAATTCTAACTGAAACCAAAAACTTTTCATTAATTTTTACCATTGATCTATCTCCTTCCAGCGTCAGAGCTATGCTTAATCTCCAAATGCCAATAAGCATTGAGAATAGTGTCACACTCAGAATAGGTCGATACCTATATTGACAAATGAGACTTTGTAGTTTCAAGATCACTTCTATACTTTGTTTATGTCATGTATACACACACAGCGATCAGATGTCTCTTTGGGAATCATTCTTTATAGATAATGTTGCATTCCTAATTATATAATCATGCATGCAATGATAGATTTATAAATACATAGCACAGTAAAGATTTGTGGCTATGCTTCTGAAAGTCCTATACTATCAACATGTCAAATTATATTTTTTAACTTCCATAAGTATATAAGCAATAGAAGTAATCATAATGGAAAAAATCGACAAATTAATTACTCAAAATATTTTAAATTCTGGCTATCAAAAGAAAATATTCTAACATTTTGATTTAGTAGTTCTTCTCTTGGAAATCTAGTCTCTGATCATATTTCCAAATATTAGGCAGAGTTTGCAAACAACCTAAGTATTCAAGAATAAGGAAGGTGCTGTAGTCATTCAATGGAATATTTCACAGCCACTCAAAATGCTCATATTCTGCCATAGAGATTCAGAAGACAGCTGGAGTTTACATCTTAATCCCATCACTTTCTTGAAAGACCTTAGGCAAGTTACTTGACCAATCTGTGCCTCATTGATTCCATTTGTAAAATGTAGGTAACAATAATGTACATAATATTATTTTATGAGATTTAAATGTGTCACTATACATAAAATTATGAAAATAGTGCCTCGCATAAACATTAAGGAGACAGAAAATTGCATATGTTGTGTGATCATAACTTTGTTTAAACAAGAAATAGAATGCATTTAAAACCCTTGAGAGAATTATTAAGGCTTAACAATTATTTAACATGATAGTGGAATTGTGGCTGATTTTTTTCAACCAGGTGTCTTTATAAAAAAATAAAATGGACATTTTATAATGAAAAATAATCCTTCAAATCACCTGATTAACTGCACAAAATTACATATATGTTCATGTAACTTTATTGGGTGTCAATCAGAAAAAATTAGAATTCAGCCAGTCCTAATCTGTCAAAATGACATTTCTTTCCAGAAAATAATTCTTTATAGGAGAATCATATTGTTACTATTCCCCAGAGTAATTAGGTCTTTTTGTCCACGTTACACCCAATTCATACTTTTACATGCAGGCCTTGGTTAAAATCAGTATTTGATAACTTTAAGTTAATTTTAATACAGAAAGCACATGCCAGGCTACTCAGCATAATTTAACGAGTATAACACTTATTTGGGAAAAGACCAATCATCCTTGGTCAAGATCCATGTTAATTTTCAGAGAAGCTTTTAAGAGAAAGATTTTCCGATTTGGAAAACACTTCAAAAGAACTTAAAGTGCTCTCGGGTCTAGTTGAAACCTCATTTGCAATGATCAGAGCTGTGTACCAGCTATACTATGATTTCTGATAATGGGTTCTGCATTAATTTCTGTTGTTTCAGGAACTTATGTAGATAAAGCTCATCTAAGCTTGTCAGCCCTATCTCTCTGAGATCGTTAGAAGGTTACATGCAGACTAATTGAGATGGCTTAGGATGGGCTGTAGGAGGAGAAAGTCCTGCACAACTTAACCAATAAAAATAGCTGCCACTCCCTGACTGCTTAGACGGTGTCCAATATCTACCTAGTATGATTGGTTTGAAGTTAAAACCTCCACTAAAGCTTTACTGGTACTCTTTGTTTTAATCAGTTTGCCCCAAGACTTCTTAGGGACCAAGAAGAAACACAGATGATGTTTTTTTCAAAGGTTGTTTGCTTCTTCCCTATTATCCCTTCTCACACAGAAACATCAATAAGAAGAGAGAGATCAGGGAGTAGGGGACCTTCTATTGTGATCCTTGCTCAAGGGCAGAGATTCCCATAGATTAAAGGGGCTATTGGCTAGGAGACAGGCAGTGTTGACCACCAGCTCCCTGTAATAACCCTCTGGAGAACAGGATAGTACAGAACAGCTGACCCTTAAACAACACATTTCGGGGTGCAGGCACCCGCCGCCTCCCACCATGCATAGTCAGAAACCTGCATATAACTTTTGACTCCCCAAAACTTAACTACCCTTGGTGCCTCAGGTAATTGGTTCCAGGGCTCCCCATGGATACCAAAGTCTGTGGATGTTCAAGTCCCTTAAATAAAATGGAGTAGATCAATGCATATAGTCAGTCAGCCCCCTGTTTCCACCGACTCCCAACTGCAGATCGAAAACAGTACAGATACTTATTGAAAAAAAATCTGCATGGAAGTGGACCCACACAGTCCAAACCTGTGTTGTTCAAGAGACAACTGTATTCCATTCTGATGATGTGTGCTGGAACTCAGGATCCTTACCTCATGTGTACCTCCCTTTCCTCAAATCTTATCCTTGGATATTTATTCTTATTTCTCTTTGTTCTTATTTCAAAACCACTTCTGTGTCAATTATACACTAATAATAACAATAGTAGCAATAATAATAATAATAATAATTAATAATCTGTGAATATGCCAGATAGCCCAGTCCCTTTCTCAGGCTGGGAAATGCTGATGGGAGCTAGCATTCATTACATTCCTAAGGTTATGGGCCTACTCTTTTCTTTCTGATCTTACCTCACTCCTTTTCTGCAAGGGATCTTTCCCTTCACCACAGAACCCCATTCCTGTCTCATTGACTGACATCTCCTAAATATAAACCAAACTATATATCAGCTGCTTTTCCAGATTCCTATTAATATCTTTGGCTCACTGATCCTTATCTTGGATCATCTTTTATCATTTCACTTGTTTGTAAAATGCCTGGACAATGCCATTCCCATACAACACTAAACAGGATTTCATTTTGTAGCCCCTTAATTTAGGTCAGTCTTTCTGTACTATCAAACTGATCTAGAGTAGCATCCTAGCTCTTCCTCAGCAAAATGCAATCAGCTAAACTTCAAACCCTGAAGCTTGAATTTAATGCAATGTCATATGATAAACAGAATTTCACAGTAAATTTGAAGAAATGGAACCTAAAGTATCTTAATAGCATCTCTTAAATCTATACCTTCAATTGTTAATATGCCACATCACTGAGGAAATTATTTCAGTGATTAATTTTGTATCTTCTAACTCAATTTTAATTTGCTAAAATCCATGAATAAGAATCTTTAAAAATATATATGGATAACAGCTTCTGAAGTAGTCATGCATTGCTTTTAAATCAGAATAGAATTATTATTAAAATATGTGCATGCAATTTAGAGCACATACATTTAAACAAATTAACTATATTCATTATAGGAAATACTAAATTATTTTATATCCTTCAGTAGAAATTTTGTTAATTGATCACCACTTAACCAATTCCCAAAGCAACAGAATTAATGCTGGCTAATTTTAAGAGAAAAGCAATTTATTGGAAGCATATCGAGTAAAAACTTGAATAGCCAGGCTCTGCAAATATGCAAGAAAGGGAAGCTTAAAAGCCAATCAACCAAACTAGGATAATATTTCGGACAGTTGAAACTCTGGACACTCTGCTGCTGGACATTCATATAGACACTGATGCTTAACATATGTATCTTCTATTTCCAGGCTCTAAACACTGCAGCCTTCACTGTGAGTAACTCCTCAGTTATCCTTGGTTTTATTAATATTTTCCTGAAAACTAAAGTCCTGAGAAGGAGGGATTGTTACCTGATCCTGAGTCACTTTTGCCCTGGCTCCCAGTAGAGAAGGAGAGACTGAAGCTTCCTGTTGGGCTTTCATAAGGCAAGTTGGAAGGAGGAACTTATCCTTTCCACAAGATTCACACAGAGGTGTTTCCTCCAACTAAGAAAAGCATTGGAATGTTGGGTTACAAAAAAAGGCAAAAGCCCATCAAAGCAATTACATTTATTCACTCCATTCCTTTTCCCTTCAAATTAAACGTCCTCACTTTAGACCCATGAATTTAAATGTTTAAGAATTATAATTAAATATTATTTATATTTCCATATTTTCTTCTAGAAAAGAATACTTTTTAAAATTTACTTGGAAGCATCAGAGAAGCCACAAGATAGTGAAGAAAAAGCAGGCGAGAGCCAAGGGAAGGACAGAGGGCTGAAGGGGAATAACACTGACATTAGGGCCACGATTACCCAGATGGTGTTGCGTAAACAGGAGGGGCTTATATGAGGCTGAGAAACCGAGCAATAATTTTAAAAGCTTGTGAAGCTGAGAGGCAAGAACTGGAGTCCAAGGGGCATATCAGAAAAAGAGTCCAGATAAACCCCAGTCACATTGAGTACGGAATTTCATAAAACTCCCCTCTAGTAACAAAGATAAACCAAACACGATAGGCTTTTACAGAAAGTGTGGTTCAGCGTCACATTATTTCAATACAAGCAATATGCTTAGAGTGATCCAGAGAGCTGGTTGTCACATGGGCCTTTATTAAATCAAACAGAATGATCTCTGGAGGATTCTTGTATACTTCAAAGCATTTCTACATGTAAATTTTGCCAATACAAGACTTGTCACAGGATAATAATAATAATAAAAAGGCATACAAAAAGGCAAAACATGATAAATTAAAACTAGCAGAAACAAAAAATAGTAAAAATACCCCCATATGGTCTCAAAAGTTTGAAATAATCAGACATAGACTTTATAATCACCATATTTTCTATGTATAAAAATAAATAAATAAAAGACAAAATTGAGAATTTCAGCAGAGTACTGGAAAAACCTTTTTAATTCTAGGATTGCACTTTAAAATAGCTGAAATAAGAACTCAGTAGATGGGTTTAATGGCAAATTAGACAACAACGAAGAGATAATTAGTAGATGGAAGATAGGTCAAAAGACAACATCAGTAGATAGGACAGAGAGGGAAAAAATGGAAACTATTAAAGATACACTAAGAGACCAAAATGATGGAGTGAGAAGGTCCAACACATATGTTAATGAAGCACAAAAGAAACAAGGAGAGAAAATAAAACAAAAGTAATATTCAATGAGATAATAATAATAACTTTCAGAAAATAATGAGGGATTTCAAGCCACAGATTCAAGCACAAATTGGAATATAACAAAAGACATCCATACCTATTACGTATTATAATAAAACTTCCAAAATCTAATGTTAAAAAGAAAAAAAACAAACAAAAACAGTAGAAAAAAGATAACCTGAAAACAAGCCCCAATGTGATAATGAATTGATTTCTCAATTAAAAACAATTAGGGCCGGCCAAGTGGCGCGATGGTTAAGAACTGGCTTGGGACACCAGAGGGCTCCGGTTCGGATCACACATATGAGTGACGCTGCCCTCTACAGCTAAGATGCTGAACAACAGCTCAACCTGGAGCTGGGCTGCCTGTGAGTCGCCAGCGATGGCGTAGGCTGCAGCCTCTGTGGCAGCGGGTTGCCATGGGCTACCGTGTGTAGCCAGCAGCCAGCGTGAGCGGCCAGCAACCGCAGTGAGCGGCCGTCTAAAAGCTGGCGACTGATGTGCCTCGCCCAGGAAGAGTGCAATGATGGTGCCAACTTGGGCCAGTGAAGCAACGTCCTCCACAACTAGACTGAAGAACAAAAGGACAGCAACTTCTCTGTTCCCCTCCCCACAATTCCCCAATAAAAATCTTAAAACAAACAAACAAACAAAAAATTATATTTTTAAAGTGATGAAAGCTTCAAAGGTGCATTTTAAAAGGAATAAAACTGTAGTATGTGGGTAAATCTAATTTGATTTTTGCTATTAAATAATAAGAATATCTTATGGGGTTCAAAATATAAAATTTTTAGTAAATGATAACAATAGCCCATAAGCTAAGGGTGAATAAATAGACTTAAGTTGTTCTGAAGTCCTTGAATTATCTAAGAACAGGAGAAAATTGCAAATACTTTTAGCCTTTACAACCCAAAAATCATATTCTGTAATTTCTAAGAAAACCACCACGATATATTCTTTATATAAAGAATATATAACCTCTGAGAAATGGGAAGAGGATGCGAATGAAGTAGTATAGAAAAATTAGTCCAAAAGGAAACAAGAAAGATGAGAGATGTAGCATGGCTGGAAAAGTAAAAATCACTGAGTACAATGATTTAAACTCAATTATATCAGTAATTATATTAAGTATACATGGCTCTGCATTCTCTAATTAAAGATAAAGAGAGTAATAGTGGATCAACACCAAAACTCAACTATGTGTTATTTGAGAGGCAGATCTGAAATAAAAGAACAAAAATGTTTAAAAACAAAACATGGAAAAGTTAGATGACACAAAATTCAAGTGAAAGCTTGAGTAGCTACATTAATACCAAGCAAAGAGGACTTTTTAAAAATTGGTATTGATAGAGGCATTTCATAATAACAAAATATGAAAGTCAGTGGGAAAATATGATATATCTATATTTTATAAATCCGGTAATGTAACCTAAATTACAAAATTAGTAGACTACAATGAAAAATAGAAAATTCAAAATTGTAAGAGATTTTTTTAACTAAATTATCTCAGTAACTGATTTAATGAGCAGGCACATATCAGTAAGGTCTAGGACGTTTAAACAATTTAAACAACGGGATTAACAAACTTGACTTAATGGATAGCTATAGAACTTTGCATCTAACATCTACAGATAATACATTCTTTTCAGGTATATGAAACAGTTTTAAAAACTGACCATAATTTGGCAATAAACAAATCTCAGCAAATGTTTAATTTGTTCTCTGTTAGAAAGAGTGGACTTAATCTAAAAATCATTTTAAACAAAAAGTACCTCAAATATCTCAGATGTTCACAAATTAAGAAATATTCTTATAACAAATTCTATGAATTCAATAAGGAAGTCACAATGTACATTAGAAAATAAAAAACAACATATCAAATCTTGGATGATATGTTGTTTAAGTTTAGAGGACACTGGCAGTTTTAAACGTGCATTAGAAATGAACAAATAATTATGCAGGCAAGAAAAACATAATAAAGGAACATAAGCAACTTTATGGCAATAAAATTGAAAATGTACAAACTGAAATGTACAAATTGCTGGAAAAAACATAATTTATCAAAAGTGGCAAAAATATATTAAAGATATAACATATTAAATCTCTATATAAATATCGTTCATGGAGAAAATTCTAGGTCCAAATGGCTTCGTGTTAAATACTACAAAAATGTTTAATGAAGAAATGCTGTTAATCATACAAAACATTTCCCACTGGATAGAAAAGAAGTGTAAATAATAGGCATTCTCCAACTTTACGTGAGACTACTACAATCTTGATGAGAAACCCGAGGACAAAAAAACTAGGGAGAATTATA
>NW_017731524.1:1142976-1171932 GCF_001890085.2 Hipposideros armiger | reverse complement strand
AATTACTTGACAAAATTTAAAAACCATTCATGATAAAATTCATAAGAATCAAAAGAAATTTCTTTAATCTGATAAAGATATACCTACAAAAACCCTAGAGCAACTACATATAATAATCAAATACGGAAAGATTCCTCTTTGAAATTGGGATACTGGAGACAAAATAAAAATGTTCACTATCACCATTTAGTAATATTCAACATTGTCCTAGAGATTTCCATCAGGGAAGTCAAGCCAGAGAAAGCAATAAAACATAAATGGTGTAGAGAGGAAGACATAAAATTGTCATTTTAATATGATGATTATATTTGTAGAAAATCCAAAAGATTATAGAGATAAATTATTAGAATTAATAAGTGAATTTAGCAAGACAAAGTCATATAAAAATCAATTGCATTGCTATAAATCAACAACAAATGGAATATAAAAATTTAAAATATAGATATAATTTATAAACTTTCAAACACCTAGGAACAAAATATGTGCAAGACCTTTATACAGGAAACTATAAATATTATTAGAGAAATTAAATGGAAAGCTATGCCCTGCCTAGACCCTTGCTACTCATAGAGTGGTCCACTGACCAGCAGCATCCGCATTGTCCGGGAGCTTGTAAGAACATCAGGATCTTGGGCTCCATCCCAGACTTACTAAATTAGAAATTCTATTTTAACAAGATCTTCTTGTGAATTGTATGCATACATGAAAGTCTGAGAACCACAGGTCTAGAAAACCCAATATAAAAAGATCTCAGCTCCCTCTACATTGATATATGGATTTATGCAATCTCAATCAAAATGTCAATAGATGTGTGTGCAAGGGAGAGTATGTGTGTGTTGTGTGTGTGTGTATCTGAATGCTGATCAACTGATTCTAAAATGTATATAAAAATGCTAAGGGACAGGAAGAGCCGAGATATTCTTGGAGAACAAGTCAGAGAACTTACAATACTGAATTAAGACCATACTAGTTGGGATTCAATCAAGGAAGCAGAAGCACTAAGATATAGATATATAAATAGATATAAAAGTAGGTGTGTGTGTGTGTGTGTGTGTGTGTGTGTGTGTGTTATACAGAGATTTCAACTTACACGATTGTGGGACCTGGATAAAGCTCTGGAAGGCTGTTGTCTTTCCATCTGATGTCGGATCCTGGAGTCTACAGGGCAGACAGTTGGAAGGGAACAGTGATGTAAAATGAGGTACAGTTAGGGAACCCATGAGCATGAACCAGATCCCACAAAAATGAAATGAAACCTGTGTCAGTTGACACTGCTTTCAAACTTGATGAAGTGGGAATCCTGCAGGAGAAGCTGGCACCTTTTATCACAGACCTAAACCCACAGGTGACCCCAGAAAGCCTGAAGAGGATCCTGGGGAAGAGGGAAAATTGCATTCCTGGTTGCTGCCCCACAGCACCGTGAGCCAGTGCTACAAATGTGGTGATACTGCCTCAACCTTCTAAGCATAAGAAATAACATGGCTGGTTCTCCATTTCCACCCTTCACATCCGAACCCGAAATGTCTCTTGTGGCTCACATTAAACTGAAACACACAGGAAAGGGAATTCCGGAAAACAGTTTAGTGTAGCCAAGTTCACACATTACACAGCCATCACTAGGTGGGTATAGTTGCAAAGGTGAAACAAATAAGCCAAATGGAAGAGAACTGGGTGCCTAGAAACAGACCCATATAGCTATGGATTTTTGATTTACAATAAAGGTGACTAAATAAAAAAGCACACATTTCTGAATGTTCTAGATTAAATGTCCCTTCTTCTTGACTTTTATCTTTATTCCTTTTCATCCGGAAAGGGGAAGCCTTCTTCTTCTGATGCTGCATCTTTCCCTGGACTCCAGAAACATCTCTATTTGTGTCTTTCATGACTAAAACTTAACTCCAATCTAAAAGTCATTTTTACCTTTCAAATATAATGTGAAACTCCATTTCCTCTTTGTTGGTGAAGGGAACAACTGAGGAGAGACCTAGTTGTCCTATAACTGTTTTCATTAGACTCTGGAAAATGACAAAGGAACAGTGAGTTCCCCTTGTCCTCTCTTTGATACAAGGGGACATCCATCCCCGGTGCAGCTACCACATTAGCCATGTATTCTGAAGGCCTACTTTGACTTTTCTTAATGCACAGGGAGGTCAAAACTCAAAATCTTAACTCTTAACTAAACAGGGTCAAAAGGCAATAGATGTTATTTTTACATCATTTCTCTTTGAAAAGAGGATGATAGAATGAGTTATAATGCAGCTCCTTAGTACATAGATTTATGTATGCTGAAAGTCATATACATATTTGGAAGCTAATGAAGGGTGGTAAAGACTGCTACTACCTCAGTAACCCCTGTCCTCTGAACGTAGCTTTATTAGGAATAGTGTTGCTTTATTTCTATGGTACAGTTCCTTTTATTATCATCTTTAGGATTTTCACTACCCTTAACCTTTTTTTAAATGGCAAAATACACTAAAATAAAAAACTTCATGTTCAAACTAATTTTTTATCTGAACTCACACCCAGCTAGATGAATTCTGTCACACTATGCTAGTATATGCTGTTTGATGTTGTGCATCATAGCATTTTTTAAATTATTCACATATTGAATTTAAATTTATGCAATAATATGAAGTAGAGAAAATGCTCTCTTAGGTTTTTCTTTTTTTTTTTTTTCTATTTATCCATATTGCTTTTTGATTCCAATGGCAAATCTCCAATTTTGAAGTTTTATGCTAGCTCCTGAAATCTAAGGAGGGTGAGTGTTGTTATTTTCATTGTTTGGGAAACAAAAATGTACCTCTGATAATTTTTTTCTTTGATTATTGCTTCTTCAAAGGGTTTAAACTAGAATTAAAGCCTTTGAAATCTTCAGAAATAAGGAGACATGAGAGTTATTCTGTATGCACTGGATAAACAGATGTCCTAGCTTTTCAAACCAAACCTCAAAATATAATCACAAACTTCATCAGACATAGAGGACAATTTTCTCAGGCGTACAGTGATTTATATTTTACTAAAGTAAAATGGAAAAAATAATGTCATTTTCTTCCTTTTTCTTGTCTAAGAATTTAGTTTCGATTAACATTTCAAAAAAAATGTGTTGTTCTTTAAACCTCAGAAAGCAAGGTATGTTTCATAGGAGGGAAAATAAATCTCTTTTCCTTGTCATTTTGGGTACAAATAAGCACCATTAGAAACATATCTATAAATTGCTTGGGAAGTTGAGATCTTAATTGAGAAATTACAAATTAATAAAACCCAAATTTCATTCATTTACTCAATGGGCCAAATCTTGTAATCAAATTTATTCTGATACACCCATTGACTTTAGTGAGGGTTTTCATATGGAATAATTGTAGAATTAAGTTCAATGCTACTAATAGAAAACAAACAAACAAACACTAATAGACTTTGCAATGTGGCAACTGATGGTCTAAACTGTACAACCTATTCTTTGGGTCTCGATGGAGTAGTTGTTCACTGATTCAAAGTAGTATAGAAATGGACCTAATGATGCAAAGAAACAAATACTCTCTATTCATTATGCTTTCAGCCTTTCCAAGATAAAAGTAGTTCTTACTTATGAGGATAAAATAGGAAAAGAGAATCATGCTGTTCGTTGACCAGAATGTTTCCTTGTGCCAAATAAACATGGGTAATTTTGAAGTTTCAATCTTCAGTGAAGCCTCAAATAATAAAACGACTTGCAATTCAAGCCTATATTAAATAGCCACTTTACTATAATCAAGCTATTGTTTTTGAAGACACTGCCTACATCTACCCCATTGGACAAATTCTAATTCTTTTGGTGACAGTAAAGAAAAAAATGGAGCCAACCTGCTTGAAGTTATCCTCCACGGGGCAAGGCTCAGTTTTGTTCAACACTGTGTCCTCAGAGTGTTAGTGCTTTCTTGACTAGGATCTTAAAATAAACTGGAAGATATTAATTTTGAAATTTTGAATATGGCGATGAGATAAATTTACAGTGGCAAAAATATGCTGCAGGGAACCAAACTGGCCCACAAACATTGCTTCAGAGATTGTTAAAACTGAATGTACATTAAAGACAACTGAGTCTATTTCCTTTATTTTAACCAGG
This sequence comes from Hipposideros armiger, assembly GCF_001890085.2. Lineage (NCBI taxonomy): Eukaryota > Metazoa > Chordata > Mammalia > Chiroptera > Hipposideridae > Hipposideros > Hipposideros armiger. The sequence continues at coordinate 1,167,830 of NW_017731524.1, read as the reverse complement.
ATAGGAACTAATGCTGCACAAAAGGTTAAGTGACTTATAGGAGGTCTCACGTTCCTTAGGGGTGGAGTCTGGCTCTGTTAGAGCTCCTGAGATAGGCTACTGTTCACTCTTTTGCCCTGACTGACGTCCCCTGGGTGCCAATAAGAACAGCTGCTGCTAGCTTGCCCTCCTGTTGGTTCAGACACCACATGGGGCCCTGAAACTTCCATCTCTTCTGCAACCTCTGCAATCCAACAACCAGATCAATGTGATTTCAGGGGCAAAGGAAAAGCACCACTATCTCTTCTCTTTCAAGATACCTCCCTATTATCAAGTGCTAATTAAACCAGCATTGCTGTCCAGACTCATTGATGTGATTCACGTGGGAACGTGATTTATGTGAATAAGTTGTGCTGAGCAGTATGAATTATTATACATTTTAAGCCAGATTTGAAGGCCAACGTTTCAGCCTAAATATACCCATTGTGATTTCTACTTCTCTCCTGTTGTGGGTGAGAAAATCATGACTAGCCTCTCTAAACAGGTTGATTCCTGATTTTCTTTCCTCATCTACTGAAGTAAAATTGCCACAAATAAAAATGTGAGACATCTCACATACAACCAGCAGAACAGAAATTTAAAGATTACTTTTTATATACAATTATTGATTTTACATTTTAACTGTTAGTGTTAATAATAACCTCTATTTTACCAGTCCAATGTGAAGAGGGCCCCTTGCGTTAAATGGGTGAGGAATTGTTTCTTTTATTACTGTTTACTTCTCTCAGCTCAACTCATTGTTGATTTCAAACCCCATTCTGCTCAATGGTGGAAATGTTAATTCAATAAACTCCAGGTAGACTCAGTTAAGTTGGGGTTTGTTTGTTTCACCTGCAACTTCAGAATTTTCTACACCCTAATTTCCCTTCACTCTGTTTTTTTTTTTTTTACTAGTTTCAGGTGTACAAAGCAACATAATAGACTTTTACAGCCCTCACAAAGTGATAACACCCCTCTCCCAAGCTACTACCCCTCTGATATTATGTTACAATACCATTGACTACCCTCTTTATGCTGTACTCCACCTCCCATGACCATATATATATATGTATATATATAGATAGATATAGATATAGATATATAGATAGATAGATAGATAGATAGATAGATAGATAGATAGATAGATAGATACTTATAGTTGACCTACAATATTATTCTACTTCAGCTTCATTCTTGTGTTGAAGTTCCAAGGAGTTTATACAGAATCAAAGCTTGATATTCTGACGATCTAACATACAGTATGGTGATTACAGTTGATATCACTGCTTTGTATACTTGAAAGTTGCTAAGAGAATGGATCTTAAATGTTCTCACCACCACCACAACAACAAAATGGTAATTGTGTGAGGTGAAGCATGTATTAACTAACCTTATTTCACAAAGTATGTGTATGTCAAATCATCACGTTGTATACCTTAAACTTACAGAATGTTATAGGTCCATTACATTTCCATAAAGCTAGATAAAAACAGAAAAGCTTAATACAGTCATGACCTTTTTCACACTTGCATCTGCTGAACTCTTTCTATAGTTTTCTCTTGCTGTGTAACGAATTATCACAAACTTGAATGCTTTAAACAATACCCATTTATGATCTCATTGTTCTGTAGATCAGAAGACCAGGTGTGCTTCGCTGGGTTCTCTTTTCAGGTTCTTACCAGGCCCAGATCAGCCAGACTGGCCACTTATCTAGAGGCTCTGGGGAACAATCCACTTCCTTGCTCATTCAGGTTGGCAGAACCCAGTTCCTTGTAGCTGCAGGGCCGAGGTCCCCATTTCCTTGCTGGCTATCAGCCAGGGGTTACTCTCGGCTCCTAGTCATTCTCCAGTCCTCACACGTGTCCTCATCCATCTTCTAGCCAGCAGTATACATGGTTTGTGCTTTGAATGTCTCTGATTTACCCTTCTGCTAAGAGCTGAAGTAAACTCTGCTTTTAAAGGGCTCATGTGATTAGATTAGGTCCATTCATTTCTCCTGGGTAAAAGATACAAGAACCTAACTGCACAAAAATGGCTACTCAGACCAACTATTGCTAGTCAAAGGGGCAAATTTTTGTAGCCTTCACATATTCAAAGTGAAACCCCTGAGTTCTTTCAAGAAGCTTCTTTTGCCTTTCTTAGGGAGTTTATTTCCTTCTTCGTTGCTCCCAGTCGTTGGCTATGGAAGATCTTGGTTATGAGCTATCTGCTCTCCAGGTACAAGTAACAGTAACAACCTCAGGACATTCTTGAGTGTATCCAATGAGACTGGATGAAAGTCCCAAGCCTGCTCTTGCTCTTATGTCTTCATATCTACCAATTTTTATTTAATACTGAATGGGGTAGAATAGACAATATGCTGTTGAAATCTTGGATTCTGCTATCTTCCACTGAGGAGTTTTGATTCGTTTCAACGAACAGTTCAATTACTGCCTGATCATCTTAAATTTATGTGCGATTGATAGATAAATCTTGTTAGGATGAATCTGTGGACAGTCCAATTTTTTTCTCAAGCCTCTCCAACTTTGTAGGACTCAATCTCTAAACTGCCTCCCTGTGGACCTTGTTAGGATGTGGCTTTGAGCTCTGCTAATGTGGGTTCAGTGCATGTCTTCCTCTAGAATGGGTTCCTTCCTTCAAAGGCAGTTTTTCTGGCACCTCAGTTGGATGCCAGATTTCCTAATGATGTGTTAACATTATCTCTCTACTGTGGTAGGACTGAAGCTCCAGCATTGCTGGTTTCTCAGCGCTGCTCAATCTCTAGTATCTTCTTTGTTCCACTCTCAACTTTGTAGGAGCTGCTACCCAGTAACCTTTGGGAAGGTTCCCCTGCTCGCATATGATCCAGCTCTCAGACATAGACTCATAGGACACTTGTATATGGACTTCTGTGACTCTCTGCACACCTACCTCTTCACAAGTACCTTCCCAAGAGATTCTAGTCACTTCATCTTCCCCATATTGTGATCATTACCTCCTGAGCTCAGGGGGACTGGTACCACTGCTTTGGCTGCTACTTTTTTCCTGTAGTTGGATAACTGTCTAGCTGAGAACAGGAAGATTATGGGACTTTTCTTAGTGTTTTCCTTTTGTTAGAGATCAAAGTTTTGTAATGCTTCTGATTCCAACCTGAAAATTCTTCTTTATATATTTTTCCATTTCTCTATTTGCTCACTAGTAGAAAGCTAGTCCGGTACCGTTACTCAATCATGGTTGGAAGCACAACTTAATTTAATGCATTCTTGTGCAGATAATTTAATTCCTCGGGACTCTATCATTCTGAGGTATAAAATGAAATCTTGCCTCTAAGTGACTTTCTTGTTTTAAATGTCTTGTCAAAAGGCAATGAATACTTCTGGGCTTATTCATTAATTAATTTATTCATTATTAATATGACAACTTGATATTTTGGTGGATCTCTCCAAATGCTCTGATTTTTAAATTATTGTGTTTTTTAACGTCCTCATTTGGGAGCTGCTGAATTATGAATCTTATTTGCTTTGATAATAAAGAATACCATGCTGTCATACCTTAATTCAGCAACTACTTTTTAATTGTAACTATTTTTCAAGAGCTGTGAAAATTATAATTCATAATTTTACTAATGGTTTTTAATATTCTCTTTCATATCATTTTATGCATTGTAAATAACTCTTCTTCTTACACTCACTGTTCACTTTTACGTATTTTTCAGTAATTCATTACTTGAAACATTTTTCATTGTTCACTAAAAATATACCAGACTTGTCTGCTGGGAATATAATGAGTGACTGACACCGAATAAACTGATAAGAAAATTACAGTTATTCTGGAATATTCATATATTATATATACATATATATATATACATATAATATATAGTTATTATCAAACATATCTATTATGAATTTAGCCTTATTTAGATATGATATCCTATCATCAAAAAAGTTGTCATCTAAAATGAGATATGACTTTAAAATTACAGAGCACAATTAGAAAACAATAAAAGACAGTTTACAAATAGACATATATATGAATATATGAGGTTGTACAATTAAGTTCGTGAACCCATCCTATAAAAAGTGCTAAATACCCCATTGCTGAATATCACTACAGTCACCTTCGAAGTACTCCCCTTGGGAAGCTATGCACTGATGTCAGCGCCTAGTCCACCCTTCACAGCAATTTCGGAACCCTTTTTCTGGAATGGCTATCAGAGCTGTCGTCGTGTTACACTTGATGTCCTGAATATCATCAGAATGTCTTCCTTTCAATATTTCCTTTATCTTCAGGTAAAGAAAGAAGTCACTGGGAGTCAGTCCAGATGAGCAGGGAGGGTGTTCCAATACAGCTATTTGTGTACTGGCTAAAAACTCCCTCACAGACAGTGCCGTGTGAGCTGGTACCTTGTCGTGATGCAAGAGTCATGAATTGCTGGCAAGAAGTTCAATTCATCTAACTTTTTCACGCAGCCTTTTCAGCACTTCCAAATAGTAAACTTGGTTAACTGTTTGTCCAGTTGGTACAAATTCATAATGAATAATCCCTCTGATATCAAAAAAGGTTAGTAACATCGTTGTAACAAGTTTGTGAACTTCATTGTCAGGCCTCATACATGAAGAATATACATGTATTCTTAAAAAAAAGGAGTATCTTGGGTATTACCTAAAAGTTTTGAGTGTTTATGCAAACTATTTGAACGTTGTGTGTCAATGAAACCTGATTCAAATTTTGGCAAGATATGGTCTTCTGTGGTTTCAAATACTTTCTGATAGCAAGTCATGGCAGAAATACCACCCGGGCAGCTTTTCTTGTTCCAGTGCCTGCAGAACTTGGAATTGAGAAGATATAAAAAAAAAAAGAAAAGGAGAGTGCATGTGCGCATGTGCAAACAACCACACACTATGTTTACTCTTTCAGAGGTTTCGATTGTGGGATATGGAAGAGTCAGGAGGCCCCTTCTTCTCTTCAGCCACTCCAAAGAGATTGAAGTGTGTGATGCTTTGTTATTTGGTCCCTAAGACTCTCTGGTTTGTGTCTGCTGCTCTCATAGCTGCTGGATCTTCCCCAAACTAGTGCCTTTTCTGTGGATCACTCTGGTTTCAAAGATCGTCATAAAATCTAAAACTGTATTTCAAATAGTCCTCCCTCCTCCCAAGCAGCCATAACACTAAAACTTTGTACTACATTTGTATACATTGAGAGTTAATTTTTGTGTATTTTACATGCATATGTGTGCATGTGCTTGTTAAGAACTAATCACAAGCTTTCATGTAGAGAGGAATGTTGCCAAATAAATATGCATATAAATTCCTATTTATTGAAAATGTAACTATTATAGCAACATAAAAAATCAATGTTTGTCCAATTATTTTCTGCAGGCAGTATCATGCATTGCAGCATATTTTCTCATTGATTAAATCAAACTGTTCTTAAATACCATTTTACCAGCTGTTACTGGATAAAGAGTGAACAGAGCAGTTTGTAGTAACAAATACGTAGCTCTTTGGCAAGTGTCTTTGCCAACATTTCTACAGCTGTGTATATTGTTTATAAAAAACCAAATGCCCTTAGTGGTATTTCTTAATTTTTATTGAAGTGACAGTCTTTTCCACAATAATTCATATGTTTCCTAGAAAAATGTTGCCAAACCTGTAAAATAAGTCAAATTCAAAACAGAATTGCAAATATTTTAGGCTTTAATTCAAAATAAAATGCAAGAATTAGACCACTAAATGGTAGATGCATCAAAATAGAGTCAAATAGATCTCCCAGTTGCACCAAGTAGATTTTTATATTTAAGCTTTTAAAAAATATTCTACATTTTCAGTATAATCTAAACTGGGGTCTAATAAAAAAGTTAATAGCCATAGCTTCTTAAACATTGTGCCAATGTGATATTGAAAAGATATAGTGCCTAACTTTTTGCCCTATTTCCAAGTTTTGAACAATATTTCTTAACCCAAGTCAAACTTTTTCCTAAAGATAAGATGCTGAACACCCCAAGGGCTCAAATGCTATAATTGTAGAATTATAGAATTTATAATTATAGAATTTATTAGTAAGCAGGAGCACCAGGTCACATAAATTCCACAGATACCATTTATATTATGTAAATGGAGTTTTATTACTGTGGTATAAACTGCAACATCTGACTTTAACTCCAATTCACTTTTGACCATATCCAGCTGAACAACAAGACTTTTATAAGTTATAAAACATGAGGGAAATACAAAGTGTTAATATTCTAAGCTATAACAAAAATGTAATTTTAACGTTGTTTCAGGATGACATTACCAAAAGCATTTATATTTCAAACAACCTAGAAGTTAACCCAAGTATAGTTTTATATTAGATTATATAAGAGTAATTATTTCCTCATTTTATCATCAGCCTCCTCTTATGGTCCTCCTCTAACATTTTACTTTTTCTACGAACAGCATACACACACACACACACACACACACACACACACACACACGCACACAATATTGTATTGGGAAATATTAGAAAGCATTTGCCTAGCTAAATAGAAAGTTAGTTTATATTGCCCTTCCCCACATGCTTCATTCTCAGATTGATACTTAGATATCTTTTTAACACATTAAAATTACTGTTCCTTTTGCACTTCATCATGCATTTCACTATACACTTGAACCCTGAATTAAATCATTCTGGTTGAGGATTTTTAAAGAAAACAGAAGTTAGGAAAATCTGACCAATTACTGTCTTTTTGAAATGAGTGATAACGTTATTGTTTTCTTTGGCAACAAATGAATGTTTCAGATTTTCTTAACTATGGTATGTAGTAAAGGTCATACACTAGTGACCCAGGAGCAGAACTTAGCTCACAGATATATATTTTTTTGCACTTATTGCAAATGAGTCTATACAACATAACTCATTTTTGCCTGTGTTGCTGTACATTAATATTCATTTGGAACTCAGTAATGGCTGCCCTGGAGATGGGCATAGATGTCTTCCTTTGCCAGAATCACCACCCTTCCTTAATGTCTTTTGCCAGCCTACTTCATGCACTTACTGACCTGCCAGACCATCATAGGCAATTATATTAAAAACTCCTGGTAAATGGAGAGTGGCAAGAAACATTACTTCAAGAGCCAGAGTTGGAATATAAAATATCAGGTTCTATGTGGATTTTGAGAAGGCCATATGTGAACACATCCATAATGGATTATTTTTAGATCATCTCAACTCATCATTTTATCCCCATACTAGAAATACTTCGATGGCTCTGAAATAGCTCCTTAGGATTCTGTCTAACTGTCCAGTGTAATTTCTTGCCACTGACACTCACCAGCCTTCAACAGCTGTTGGACAAAAGCTAGACTGAATGACTTTCAAGTATATCCCTGCATTGACGGTAGAAGGCAGGAAGGCAGTGTCCCTGTCTTTTTCACCATGATATTCGCAGTGCCTCACATGCCCTGGTTAAATAAAATGCATTTGGTAATTTAGTACATAAATAAATGGATGGATGAATTTGGAGAAGTTTGAGCATATGGTTTCTAGGGGAGGAAGGGAGTAGATGGTTAGTGTTCAACAACTCTGCAATGAGGAGCAGAGAGACAGAAAAAAAGGTCTGCTATTCTTCTTGTGGTCACTTTGACACTTGTCCTACTCTGGCCTAGTTTTCTTGTATACTTTGACTCTGTTATGTTATTTCCAGTAAAGGTAGATCTCAATAAAGTTCTGAAACTAGTCATTTGTCTCCAGAAGCCACAGTTTCCATTTTTCATCCTTTCTCTACTCTGGAGGGCTACCTGTTGGAATGTATTCAGTGACAATGACAGTCAGCTGGGCTTCAGTCTCCAGCTTCTGCTCCATTGGTTTCCTTAAACCTGTTTCCCCATCTGGACCTCTCAGAGTCCAGTTCTTTCAGTCCCTTTTAGGTTGTCTCTTCTCTACTAGGCTCTTGGAATAACAAGCTGCTTCCTTGTGAGTATGAATTTGGTTCTTTATCTTTCTTTTGTCCCTGAACACTGCCTTTCACCATAACCCTTAAACTCATGCCTCAGCATGAGGGGCGCCATGAACCTTAACCTCTGAGTCAGTACCATGGCAACTTGCTACTTGCCTTGGAGAGAAGAAGCCAAAGAACCACCCTGCATGCAGCCTCCTGCCCTCATTTGCCCTTAAGTTCTTTTGTTCTCCTCAATCTTCCCCGCCATCCTACTCCAATCAATATCTATTTCTTTTTACTAGTGTTTTGGGGGTCAGATATGTGTGTTCACTATTAGGACGTTTAAATCAGAGATTTTTATTTTAATGCTAATCTAAGAATTAACATAAATATACGTTGGATTACTTCAATGACCACCTTCTAACTAGATTACAGCCAAACTGTTTTATTGTCTACAATTCAGTTTTTGTGCAAACAGCACTGCATTAATAATCCCAAATTAATGTAAAACTAACAAGGGCAGAATAAATATGTAGGTGATACTGTTAAGTCAAGTGAAGTCCAAATAACATCACAGAAAGAATACCATATAATAAATATTTTTGCTGTAATTATATAAAAACAGGTCTGGGTAAAGTAGTCATCACAAAATAAATAGTTATAAGCATGGTGAACTCAAAATATGTGAGCTAACATTTTGTTTCTGGAGACAACATCATTTGTCACAAAATTGTTAGTTTGAATTGTTTAGTTTGATGGGATTTTTAATTAATTTCTAAATTTAATTTATTTTTTATACAAGTTGTATGTGGATAGATTATTTTTTTAATTAAAGTTTATTGGGGTGACAATTGTGGATGGAATTTATGTATAGCTTTATGTTGGAAGATATTTAAGTAAAATAATAATAAACATAAGATGATAAAAAATTTTTTTGAACAACATTGACTTTACATGTTCTTCAAAGGCCTAACTAAACATTAAGAGCTAACAATGAACTAATGTAGCTTCTTTTTAAAGACATTTTTGGAAGGCTTATCTCCAATTATGAAATGCAATTCAATTTACTAATCCATTTATGTAAAAATAATAGAAAAATTATCTAATTATCAATCTGCCACCTCCCCTAACTGCCAAAATAAATTCTGTCTCAGTCCCCTACTCCCTCCACCTCCAACTCCAGCCTCCGTAGCTATACCTCCAAGGAATAGTGAGACTCTATAAGGCAATATAAAAATTGAAAAGCTGAAAGGAAGAGAACAGCTTTAATGAAATTTTATTTAAAAAAGAGAATAAGTCTGACACCACAGCTGAAAAACAAAAAACAAAAGAACCCCCACAAAACTATAACACTGTAGGCCAATATCCTTTATGCGTATGAATGCAAAAATTCTTAACATAATACTAGCAAACCAAATTCAACAGTGTATCAAAAGGATTATATACTAGTACAAAGTGGGATTATTATTGGAATGCAAAGATGGTTCAACATATTAAAAATCAATCAACACAATACAATACATTAATAGAAAGAAAGAAAAAGAACACATGATCATCTCAATGGATGAAGAAAAATCATTTGACAAAATTCAATACTCTTTCAAGATAAAAACAAAAACAAACAAACAAACAAAAAGCCACTCAACAAATTAGGAATTAAAAGAAACTACCTTGACATAATAAAGACATGTATGAAAAATCCACAGCCAACATTATATTCAAAGGTAAAAAAACAAGCTTTCCCTCAAAGATCAAAAACAAGGCAAGGAAACCTGCTTTCACCACTTCCATTCAACATAGTACTGAAAGTCTTAGCCAGAACAATTAGATGAGGAAAAATAAATACATAAAAGGCATCCAAATTGGAAAGGAAAAAGTAAAATTATTCTTGTTCACAGATGATATGATTTTATATGTAGAAAACTATAAAAATTTCACACAAACAAAAAACCTGTTAGAACAATTAAATTCAGCAAAGATGACAGGATACAAACTAAAAACACAAAAATCAGTTGTATTTCTGTACACTAACAATGAGCAATCTGAAAAGAAATTAAGAAAGCAATTCCACTTATAATACCACAAAAAGAACAAAATACTTACGTATATACTTAACCAAGGAGACAAAAGACTTTTACATGAAAACTGCAAGACATTGTTAAAAAAAATAGAAAAAGGAACCAATACATGAAAAGACATCTCATGCTCATGGATTAAAATACTTAATATTGTTGGGATGTCAATACTACCCAAAGCGATCTAAAGAGTCAATGCAATGCTTATCAAAAATCCCAGTGTTATTTCTGCAGAAATAGAAAATATCATCCTAAAATGTATATGGAGTTCCAGGGGACCCTCAACAGCCATACTAATCTTAAGAAAGAAAAAGAAAATTAGAAACCTCACACCTCCTAATTTCAAAACTTAATACAAAGCTACAGTAATAAAACAATGTGATACTAGCATAAAGACAAGCATATAGACCAATTGTAGAGAATAGAGAGCCTAGAAATAAACTTTTGCACATGTGGTCAAGTGATTTTCAAGAAGAGCACCATAACCATTCAACGAAGAAAAGTTCATCTTCTCAACAAATGGTGCCAGGAAAATTGAATGTCTAGATGCAAAATAATGAAGTTGGATCCTTACCTAACACCATTTAGAAAAACTAACTCACAATGATCAAAGACCTAACTAAACATAAGAGCTACAACTGTAAAACTCTTAGGAGGAAACAGAGGAAAATCTTTATGGCATTGGACTTGGTGATGATTTCTTGACTAGAATATCAAGGCTTAAGCAACAAGTGAAAAATAGGTAAGTTTGACGTCATCAAAATTAAAAATTTTGGTGCATAAAACCACTATCAATAGAGTGAAAATGCAGCTCAAATAATGAGAGAAGATATTTGCAAATCACAAATATGATAGGAAATTATATCCAGAATATATAAAGAACTTCGAAAACTAAAAAGCAACAAATGACATTTTAAAAATAGGAAAAGGATATGAATAGATATTTCTCCAAAGAAAATATATGGTATACATATATTTGCTCAATATCACTAGTCTTTAGGGAAATGCAAATCAAAACCATAATGAGATACCAATTCACACCAATTAGGATAACTAATAATAATAATAATAATAATAATAATAATAATAAAACAGAAAATAACAAGTCTGGTGAGGATGTGGAGACATTGGAACCCTTCTGAATTGCTGGCTGAAGGTAAAATGGCATAGCAGCAATGGAGGACATTGTGGCAGTTCCACAAAAAATCGAACATAGACTTACATTAGTATATAGCAATTGCCCTTGGGGGGTATATATCCAAAAGAACAGCAAGCAAGGATTCAAACAGGTATTTGTACACCCATGTTCATAGTAGCATTATTTGCAGTAGCCAAAAGGTAGAAGCAACTCAAGTTTCCATTGACAGATGAATGGATAAATAATGTGGTATCTACAGATAATATAATATTTATTGCTCAGCCTTAAGAAGGAAAGAAATTCTGACACATGCTACAACATAGATGAAGCTTGAAGACATTATACGAAGTGAATTAAGCTAATCACAAAAGAAAAAAATATTTTATGATTCCACTTATAGGTAGTCAAATTCATAGAAACAGAAAGTAGAATAGTGGTTACCAGGGCCTGAGGGGAGGGAGGAATGGGGAGTTATTGTTTGATAAGTACAGAGATTCAGTTTGGGAAGATGAAAATGTTCGGGAAATGGATAGTGGTGATTGATGGCTACACAACAAGATGAATATACTGAGTGCCACAGAATGGTTAAAATAGTAAATTTTAAGTTATGGGTATTTTACCACAATAAGCAAAAGAATAACTATTTACAATGAAGAAGAGGAGACTAAAAGAGGAAATGAAAGACATGGGCTCTAAAGAGAGAGGTTATCTGGACTTGAGAGTAAATTTTAGATAAAGGTTTGAAAATGGGATAGAGATATTTCTGAGGGAAGCCTTCATCATTCATGTATAAAACACTGAAAATAGTTAAGAACCATGCAGATAAGTCAGTCAGAGAAAGACAAATATCATATGATCTCACTTATATGTGGATTCTAAGGAACTGAATGGATGGGAGAAGTGGATGGAGATAGTCTCAGAGACACAGAGGAAGAACTGAGAGTTGCTAGTCGGGAGGGGGTGGGGATGAAGGAGAGGGGAAGGGATGAGACAATACAAATGGGTAATTGCAATATGGCCGCAGGGATAGAAAAAGACAGTCCAAGGAATACAATCAATAATGTTGTAAGCATTACTTAGGGGGCCAGATGGACCCATGTCCTTTTGGGGAGTCCACTTCATAGTTGATGTAGAGGCCTGACCACCGCATTGTATTTCTGAAACTGATGTTGAATAATACTGTATGTCAACTATAATTATATATACATATAACCTTGGGACATGGAGTAGAGTGCGGGAACGGATGCAATGGAATTGTAATAGATAAGCGTGATATCGGGGGAGGGAGGGCAATAGATGGGGGGAGGGGGGTTGTTACTTTGTGAGGGTGAAAAAGGTAACTATTGCATTGTTCTGTACACCTGAAACTAACAATAAAAAAAGAACCTTGCAGAGATAATTTTTAAAATCTTTTGCTATATATTAAAATTCATTCTCTTCTGTTAATAGTCTTAGAGATATGTCAGTAATGAACTACATTTCTTTTGGTTAATGAATTATTTTCTTTTTGTTTTTAATGAGAATGTACACAAATCTTCACACAAAACCCCAGGTTTGTTTGGGTTATATACTTGTTCATTCAACATTTATTAATAACTAATTTCAGATATTAGAGACCAAGAATTTAGGACCTATGTTAAATAGTGTTTATACTTGTTTTCTGAAGTAACACTAAATAGACTTGTACATATCCTGCTTTGAATTGACCTTATCCTAACTATCCCCAAAAATGTTTGTAGCTCTTTTTCTTAAGTATTAGATCTTTCCATATTCGATTTGCTCATTTAGGAAAACAATTAAAACATTAAAAAACAAAATGTGGCCTCTTCTATTGGAGAAATGATAAATGTTCTATTTTAAAAACAAGAAAAGAACACAGAAATGAAAAAGGGCAGAGTAAACATTTCATTTGATAATCCGTCACATACAAAATCGAGCAGCAGGGCTGTGATGGACAGACCGCTGCTGCAGACACACCCCTACATATGGAAAACACTCGTATAACAATATCTCCTCAAATGCTATTGCTTTTATGCTTCCTCAATTCTCTGTAAAACTACAAACACAGAGCACACAAGCATGAGTAGAGGGGAAAATGAAGATGTGGCAAATTCAAGAGCAAATGTGTAAATTTAATTTACCACTGAAGAATATCAGAAATGTGCATAGATAGCTTGAAATTGTGTTTCTGTTCTATTCAGACAACAAAACTTTTCAGACTTCTATTGAAATAAGTTCAATAGCAGAAGCTTCTGTTTTTTCAAAACATTTTAAAGTTAAAATTCAATTGAAATATCAAATTAGGTGTCTTTTCAGGGAAACACACAGTCATCTATTCATCTGTAAAGATTGTTTTGTTTTGTTTTGTTTTTCAAGAAGAAGGAAGCCTCTTCTGATGAAAATCCTACAAATGTTTAGATTGATGCTATCACAAAACGCATGATCTCTTTAGTCTATCTGAATCCTTGTTTCACTCAGCAAAACTTCTATCTGCCTTTGGACAACTCTCTCATTCCCTTTTGCTTTTATGGCCCTGCCAACCTTCTCAAGATCACAGCCTAATAACTTGCAGCTCTCCCCCCTTCTCCAGCAAATGACCTCATCAGCTCACTGCCATAGCTGCGCTCATCAGGAACCCACTGCCTTCATTCTGCCTTATTACATACAACTGAAAATAGCCTTATTTTCTTTACCAAAGTGCTTAAATTCATTAAACATCAGATTCTTTACCTGTAAACTGGGGTAATACTCAACAAAGGGTGGTAAATGAATTGATTCAAGTTAATAATAGTAGCTGTATTATTTAGAGTTTTTTAGAGAAACAGAACCAGTAGGACACATAGATCTGTGTCTATCTATCTATCATCTATCTATCTATCTATCTATCTATCTATCTCTATCATCAGTGATCTATCTATTATAGGAATTAGCTTATGCAGTTATGGAAGCTGAGAAGTCCCACAATCTGATGTCTGCAAGCTGCTGGAGAATCAGAAAAGCCTGTGGTGTCGTCAGCCTGAACCCAAAGGCCTGAGAATCCAGAGCTGATGGTATAAGTCCTGATCTGAGTTCAGAAGCCTTTGAATCAGGAGCTCTGATGTCCAAGGGCAGAAAAAGCTGAATGTCTCGGCTTAAGCAAAGAGACAGAGAGAGAGAGAGAGTTTGTTTACCCTTTCTCTGCCATTTGGTCCTGTTCAGGCCTTCCAAGGCTTGGGTGATGCCCACTCCTGTGGGGAGGCCCGTCTTCATTCAGCCTACTGAGTCCAAGGCTAATCTATTCTGGGAACACCCTCACAGACACACCCCGAGATACTGTTTTACCAGCTATCTGGGCATCCCTGCCCCTAGTCAGGTTGACACATAGAATTAACCATCCTGACAACTTAGACTTGCTGAGTGCATTACATGCCAAGTGCTGTGTTTGCTGTTCTATTGGGAACTGCACCACAGTCCAGGGGTTCAAGCTCTGAACTCCAGATCCCACCTGCCTGGGATGAAATCTTGACCAATTATTAGCATGTAATCATGGGTAAGTTACTTCACCTCTATGTGCCTCAGCCTCCTCATCTGTAAATAACAGTGCCTACCTCATTGGGCTGTTACGAGGATTAAAGAGCTATTAATAGTGCCTCCTGTTTGTTAAATAAAAATGCACCTACATGGATTTAAATACTTGACAGCTTAACTAGTTATGAAGTGCTTGAATATCGTGAATACATGATACAATTTAGTTGTTATTAACCTGTGTTTAGGTATCGACGTGCTGATAACTGAGAAACAGAGAGGTTAAAGCAAGATTGGAACTCCACACCCAGAGCTCTGGCTTAACCAGATCCTCCTTCTTTCTGTGGACGAAAACGAGGGCTCTGTGGAAATAGCCTCCCAGGATGACCTGATCCTAAACTCCTAACTGGACAGATCATGGTGGGTAGCCATGCCCCAGGCATATAACATTTTAATGAAAGGTTTACCTTTGCCTTATGCAAGCCCACTTCTTTGTTTCTGTGCATGTAGGGTCACATCCCTTTGAAATGCCTCTTTTCAGACCCCTCCTTCTAAGACATAACCAAACCCTCTTGCCTTGCTTTCTCCCACCTTTCTGTAATCTTCCTTACCTCCCCTCCTTAATTTCAAATGCATAAAAGAACCTGCAAAACTTTCATTCTCCAGAGGATTTTAGATCTTGCTCCCCAGCATATATCATCAGTTTGGCTTTGATAAAACTATGATAAAAATTCTCTGCAAGTTTGGACGTTTCTTAAACTGACATTCCTTAGCAAGTCCCAGGCATGGATGTTTCTGTAACAGCTGGAGAAAATCGGGGGTGGGGGTGGGGGTGGGGGGAGGCTTTCTGGGAGTGTAAGAATGAGTGCTGCCTTCTTAGGAAGTTTTGCTGTTCTCCATTTATTGGGACTTCCTCTAGCTCAGGCACTATAGAGAAGAAATACAATTGCAAATTCTTTGACCTCCTAGGTGCCTTTTCATGATAACCAGGGGGGGGGGCGGGGGAGGGGGCATCACAATGCATAGTTTGAGAAATACTGGTTTAAGCTACATTTTCTCTGCTTGTTGATGAGTGTGTCCTATAGGACAAAATCAAAGGCCATCCTGAGGTTGAGATGTATTGCGTTTATTGCTTTTCTGCTATCTGCGATGAGCCTTGCTCTGTCAGCAAAGGCTATTAGATTGGACTTTGATATCGTCTAACTCATGTTAGTTATTACTCTGCGATCTTAGTGTTTACACATTGATTTTCTAATGATAGCTCCAATATTTTTACCTATACTGAAGTTAACATGTATTGGTCTATAGTCTCTAGTATTTAAAAAAAATTAAAACAAATCTTTATAGAGATCTCTCAGATACTTTAAGCATCTCTCCCCTCACCTATAAATTCTCAGCATAACTCAGTCAATTTATTATTACACTGCAAGGTGATTGTCATCAGTACTGCTGAGATAAGCTCATACAAGTATTCTAGGTGATTAGACTTTAGGCTCCTGTTTAATCTTGTTATCCTTCCTTTTTTATCTCTGTCTACTTTTTTTCTCCCCATTTCTCCACTCTTTACTTTCCCTCTTCTTTCTTTTGCTATACAAGTAAAAATAAAGGACATGTGAAAAATTACTTGCTATGAACTTTCTTTAATTTTCTATTCCTTTAGTAATAAAATGTTGCTAAGCCTCTCCTATTCCAAGTCCACTAAGCAACACGGCTCCTCTCAGTACTACTTAAAGAAGAAATTAATAGTCTTGGAAAGATCTAGGAGCAAGTTAGAGCTGAGACTATCTTGGACCTGTGGCAGGGAAAAAAAAAAAAAGAGAGATAGATAGATATCCCAGAAAACACACACACACTGACACACAAAACTAAAAAAAAAAACCTTACAAATAAAATGTAACTTTGTTGCATGTGATAAAGGCTACTTTCTATTCTATTTCAACATAAAAATGTTAATTATGATCTAATAAGTTTATTTAATAACTTAACAGTGGGTTGTGATTTGTGGTTTGAGGAACCCTGGACAAAAGAGTTGAGAACCAGCCTGTCTGAACCACTTAAAAGAAATGCAAGACAGTAAAAAAGAGGTCTTTATCTTTCCATGTAGAGTTGTGTGTGTGTGTGTGTGTGTGTGTGTGTGTGTGCATGATTGTACACATGCATCAAGGGCTAATACGCTGTTTGTTAATTTTAAGAAGCAAAATGTATTTTTTTTAAATTGTTGCATTGGTCAACACATCATGATACTTGGTCAAGAAATACAATTGCCATAGGGAAGCTCTTTTCATGTAGCTACTACCATTGCTAATGCTACCTTTTGCTTAGGGAACATAAAAATAATCTATTTCCTATATTAATTTTTGTGGTATTAAAGATATTGGGAGAATAGTGAGCTGGTGGAATTACCCTTTGTAAAGTTTGGTTTCAAAGTGTAGGTAGAATATGGATTTTTCTATTGACTGGACAGTAAAACAAATTTAATCCTGTGTAATGACATCTAATATTATTTCCTCTTCTCTTCTTTTGAAAAAATAAGCCAAACTTGACTCTTAGGTAAGTGACCTTTCTATTTGTGTCACTTGTAAATGGCATTCTGTGCACATATAAATGTGAACCCAATTTGTGCTTTTCTTGTTTGACTCTCATTTTGAAGAACTGGAATAACAAAGCAGAGAACTGCCATAATTAAAAAGGAAAGAAGCCACCCAAATTGACCACGATAGCAGCAAATAAGATTTTTGAGTAGCATGAGAGAGCAGAAAGGATTGTGGTCAAAAGACAAATGAGAACACAAGACTCAATCAGGTAGATAGCAAACTCCAGTAAGTGATCACATACAAGATGCATTAGGCTGAAGAGAAGCAGCAGAACCCCAATATGAGGCTGGAAAAGATGAAGACATTCGATTTAGAAAACGAAAGTGATTTCCGCTGAAGAAGTAAATAGGTCTAGGCTGGCACTAAGAGATATTTAGAAAAACATAGTCTTGGAAACTGGGTTTGGAAGGATTTGAGTCATTGTTGTTAGGATGAAAGAGAAATACAGTGTCAGCTAGGAAGAGTTCTATCTTGTAGCACAGGAAGGAGTAGATGGAGGAATGTGCCTACTCAATTTGTTAGTTTCCTTTCGCTTGGGGTTGTGTCAAATCAGATAGCCTCTGCAATCAGGAAAATACAGAAGTGATAAACTCCATGGATTCTGGCTTTTTCAACAAACACTTTACTAGGGGGAACACGCACAGTGAAAGAGATCTGAGACATAGATCAACCAAAAAGAATGCATGGACCTTGCTTGCATCCTAATTTGAACAAATTGACTCAATAAAAACTGTACGAGACCTTTGGGGACATTTGATTTTCCCCAAATTTTGTGATAATAAGGAATTACCATTAATTTTGGAGGCATAATAATGGCATTGTGGACATGTTATTAAAAAGAGTCCTTATCTTTGAGCAATATATGTTAAAAAAATTAAGGATGAAATTATACGATGGCTGAGATTTCCTTCAAAGTAAAGCAGTATTACAGGCAGTTTCAGGCACAGGGTAAATATTTCTGGGCCCAGAAAAACCTGAGTGTTTGCTGAGAACTTGGTTTTGAAGCAGGTGGTCTACAGAAGTTCTGATTCTTTGATCATGAAGAGAATGAATACTGTTCCATGTGTGACATTGTGAAACTATTTCAGAAGTCTTTATTAATATCCATTTTAAACTTATTAAGTGTAATTTATCTAAGTGTGCACAGGGAAAAAAATCCTTAATATGACGATTTGATGGGTAGATGTTTGTTCTGGCTCTTTCTCGGCACCCTCCATGTCCCCACCACCACATGATACACCATCATCTCTACATGTGCAAATGCTGTGTTTTCTTCCAGCTCAAGTGCCATCTCTTTTAGAAGCTTCATGTTGTTCCCTTAAACAGATAAGATTCTGTGTTGACTCCTTTTATGGCACTTACATGCCCTGCAATATACTATAGCTACATATACACACATTCATAACCTCGACTTAACCTGAAGCTTCTAAAAGACAGGGTCCAGTCTAATCCATTACGTCTTTGTATCTACCATTTTCCAGAGCATCGCTAGGCCTCAGAAAGCCCTTAATAAATAAATGTCTCTCAGATTGGCAAGTAAATAAATAAATGGTGAGGGCCAACATTGGCAAAGAAAGGCAAAAGCAGAACAGCAGCATCACTTCGGATTTCTGTAAAGTAGTCTTCATGGATGAAGACATTCTTCTCGACTTAATTAACAATAAAAACTTCATCAACTCATAATCGTGTCTAGGTTTAGTGGCAGCCTTTCCACCGAACATTCTTTTCTTTCAATAGCACATCAACGGCCACATTTTGTCAAATGGTTTGCTCATAAACTGTCAAAATCCCAGCCGCTCTTTTGTACATAAAGCAAGATAAAGTGAAGTTGGAATTGGCTATCCTGCAAGTTAAACTACTTCTCTAAATACAGAATGCGTGTTTACTGCTTCATAAGCCCGTTGGCAGTTTCCCTAAAATGACCAACATTAGAACCATGTAAACATTCTGAAGATCACACCACAGCCAATCTTGCCTTTTCTCTTCAGTAGTGATTACTATAATGTGTTCATTATGGGAAAGTGCACCCCAACAATGCCTCACTGAATTTTAAGGGAGCAGTGGCTTAGAGAAATGCTGTGCATCCAGCAAACCATTAAGAAATCAAGATGTACAGACCAAAACTTATTTTTAAAAAAGTTAAGTTGCAAAAAAAAACTCCTGGGGTGTATACTATTTTGGCTAGTAGTGTATAGTCTGCTGCTAAATATTTTAGTGGCTGGACTAAAAGCTGTCAAGAATTTTGTAATTATTTAAAAATCCTTACTTTAAATGTAGGAGAATAACATTTAAAGTAATAAGTAAAGGGATATTTGCTAAGGATTTTTATTTCAATGTAGAAATGTAATCTTTGCAACTGAATTAGAGAGAAAAAGACAGGGACATAATTTTTGTTTCTATATGTGATAATGAAATAAGTAAGCATCAGGCACTGAGCATTCTATTTGTTTTCACAGTAGTTATGGTAGATAGGTGGATGTGGCAGAAATTGGCTGTTTCCTTTTCAAACTCTTTACTTTGGGATGGGTCTAGGGTGAGGCAAGCGAGGCATCGAGGGATGTAAAATGTAAGGAGGTGTTCACTCCCAGGTTCCCCCCAATACTTTTCTGTACTTGCAGGACCCTGCACTCGCCTGACATGGAGGATGAGAGGCTCCTTAAGTTTGTATCCTAGGCACATTTCTAGCTTCACCCTAGTTCCAGCACTTTTCTTATTGGGCAATTAAATAGACTACGTTTCCCAGTTTCCCCAATTAGGAGTTATCTTGTAACCAAATTCTGTCCCATGGACGCTAGATTGAAGTAGTTTTTTCCCTTCCAGTCACAATCTACAAAAATCCTCTAAAGTACCAATCTTCATGCTCTTTCCCCATCTACCAGCTGAATAGAGAGGTCTTTCATGATGGTGGGGAAGGCAGAGTCACAATTTGAGAGGAACTTGGGTCACGGAGTTGCCTTTTAGAGATGAAATGCTCAAGAGAGCTGCCCAACCAGGGACACGCGTTAGGTCCCTAAGTGAGTAAAAAAATAAACTCTTATTATCCTAAGACAATAAAAGTTGGAGGCTGTTTAGCCTACTCAGATTCACAGTGGGTATAATTCCTATTTTTCTGGAGGAGACTGAGAGCCTGCATTAGCTGTTCAAGGTCACACAGCTGTGACGGTAGGTCTAGAATCAGAACTCTAGTCAAACTGACTCCAAAGTTCATGTGTGATTAACCTGCATACATTATGTTCTAAAAAATCACTGAAAGTGACTACCCAGCATATACTCTGTGAAATCAGTAGGTCTTTCAAAATATGTAACCAATATGCAATGTGATAGGTTCTCCAACATATTAAACCATAGAGGTTTGAGGTTCTCCAACATATTATTAAACCATAGAGGTTTGAATTTGGGAACTAAAATGGCATTGTCCTTCACTGGAAGTCATTTTTGGTAGGTAAATTTACTTCAAAATGGAGCCCTGTTTGGATTTGAGCAGTTCAAGAAGTCTCTCCCTTCCACCCCCACCTAGTCCACATACACACATTACAGTCCCTATTTGCCACTTTGGCTCAACGCATCCTGAAAAATTCCAGAATTCCAAAATTCTGTCAGCTTCAGCTCACAGATTGCGGCACTCAAAATTTGATGTAATAATAAAATGTCATAGAGAAGAAATATGCCCTCTTCTTTATTGATCCCTAAATTTTACTGGAGAAACTCATATTCAAACAATGAAGCCATCATTATCTATTTGTCATCCTTGCAAAAAAGAGCTAATTTAGAAATCTATATTCTGTGATATACGCAGATATACAAGGTCTATTTGGGGTCTGTTTGTTTTTTGTGTAGAATGGCAAGACAATTACAGGGAGACACAAAAACTAGGACAGGAGCCCAGCCTGTAGAAATCAGCTATTGAGTCAATCTGTACAGCACATTAACACTCCGAATGATGAGGTCACTGCATTTTCTCGTTTCAAAGCAAATCAGCAAGCAGAGATATGGGCTCAAAAAGTAAATAAGAAGAAAGATATTTTTCTTAATGCTCCATGGTTTTAATAAAAAGCTCAATGGCAGTTTCGCCCACAATGTTTTCTAACTGGGAAATGTGAAAACATCTACATATTGCTTCTTTTAAAATTTGATAAAGAATCAAGATAAATATCTTCAGTGTTGGCTTCCTTAATTCAAATAGTGACGTAATGTAGCCTAAGAGAAAATCATGCCATTTGCTTTTGGAAGAGCATGGCTATTTTTCTGGTTCCTTTAAATATAAGATACATAACAAAAGGAAAAATCACTGAATGTCTCTAAGATTCTGTTTTTCATTTATAAATTAAGCACATTAGTAATGCCTAAATCATAAGGTATAATAGTACAGATATCTTTACAATAAGATTGCTTAAGGAGGATAAAATTGGATCATGTCTATGACAGTGCTTAGGATGGAGCCTTTCTTTTCTTTTCTTTTCTTTTCTTTATTTCTGCTTTCCAAGTTTTTTGATGCCACCGCCATTTGAGGTATATAGAGCTGGCACATAATACATCTTTTAAAAAGGTCACTGCTTATTTGGTTTGGCCAGCTAAGACCTGCAATTGTGATTACAGTTTTCAGTTAGAGTGACTTTCCTAGACAGTCCTTCAACAATTTCTTCTCCACCTACCCAAAAAACTCTAGAAGATGAAAAAATATATACTTGTATTATTGTCTTCTTTATCTTCAGCATCTAGAACAGAACTTTGTAAAAACATACACTGTCTAGTTTTCTGTTCTGGATTCATTCCTCATGCCTTTAGGTAATTTTATCCACTCTCAGGATTACAAACCATTTTTTTATGCTGAAAATCTAAAATACGTATCTCCTGATCATATATACACTCCCCCGCCCACACTTCCACACTCAACCCTCTATATACAGATCCTGTTGGGTTTTCTACAGATATTCTTAAACTCAACCACCACCAGAGACCTTCTGACCTTCTCCCAAATTCCTACGATTTCTCTTTCTCCTTCTTCTTTTTTAGCAAGTGATGGCACATTTGTCATCTAGGACAGGAATCAGCAAACTACAGCAGAGGGTCAAATTTGGCTCACTGTGAGTTTAGCCCACTTGAAAATAATGTTGTATTGGGACACAGCCCTTCCCATACATTTACATATTGTCCCTGGCTGCTTTTGTACATACAACAGCAGAGCTGAGTAGTTGCAACAGATATCTTACAACCTACAACCTTAAGATACTTCTTATCTGCCTTATACACACAAACATTTGTCAATCCCTGACCTAGGGCAACCAAGGTAGAAATCCAAGACAGATTATTGCTGCCTACCCCAAGCCATCAGAATCAACTAATTAAAAAACAAATTTGACTCTAGCCTCCATTCTGAAAATTTCCTTCTGGCTCTCTAACACCCACAGATATAATTGTCATGATATTGCTTACAATACTCTGATATGTTTAAATATCTCTGGCTTCATCACCCACCACTTCCTGTTCTAATTTTATTTTTTAGCATCATGAAATTATTTACTCTTCCCTGCACACAATTTTCTATTTATCACTTGAGTTTATCTCTTTGTTCATGCTGCCCCTCTCTTCCTGGAATAGCCTCTAACTCGTTACCTCACTTCACCTAACTGGTACCTATACACATTTAAATTCTTACATGGCATAGTCCCATGAGTCAAGTCTCTTTTGTGTCCTACTATACCACCTGTGCTTATATTTACCACAACACTGAATAAATTATATTTTTAACCTTCTGTTGTAATCTCCCAGAATACAATTCTGTTTAGGAATGACAGAATTCCTCTTCCTCTCCCCTTCTCAATCAGACACTGAATTCCTTGTCAAAAGTTTACAGTGGAATTTACCACATCCCAAATCTAGGGGATGGGCTCTGATCAGCTTGAGGCAATCAACTTATCCCTTCTTCTTCATCATGATGATAAATTTATCCCATCCTCTTCATCAAGGATGACTAGGAAACCCAAGCCTAAGGCACCTGTACATGACATGTTTTTGGAAACAATGATGGCTCATGGATTGATCTTGGAATTTTTGCTAGAAATTATAGAATTTGACTCACCTCCTCTGGTAGGCTCGGTGGTGAGAGAATGTGACATTTGGACAAGTGTGGCTTCCAGGAGAGAGTCTGAAACTGCCAGCAGATGTTCATGGGGAGACTAAGGATGGATCCCATCTGAGGAAACAGAGTCATCAATTCCTTGGTCATGGTGACATTGCTTTGGTCCAGAATTTCTCTTGTTTAAGCTAGTTTGGGTCTGCAATTTTGTATTGTTTTTCACTTGTAACCAAAATAATTATAATACTAAATTTCCTCAATAGCCTATGAATAGTACCTTGAAGGCAGGGACTGTGCTTTACAAATCTTCGTTTCATTAATGTCACATAAGAGAATCTGAAAAAAAAATCTTAATTAAAAACTGTATTTTTATCAAAACTCAAATTTACTCTATAATATAAAGCCTATCTAAATCAATAAATTTACTCAAATTGGAACGGACTGAACTTACACTATGTATTGAAAGCCTTCTAAGTTTACCGATATTTAACCAGTTTACACAGCCAATGATAAATAACATCCAGTAGGATTTGACAGCCACTTCTCATATAGGATCACTAGGAAATTATCATTGTCTTATACNTTTTTTCTCCATCCTGTAGATCAACTTTTAACTTTTGCAACTTAGGCAGGATGGAAACAAAGGCAACTTTTATATTTTCTAAACTTTACCTAATATCTCCAGAAACATTTTTTTTCTTAATCCACTATTCTGCTCATCACTCTATGATACTTACTTGTTTCTTTTTTTGCTTCACTAGAAGTCATAAATCACAAGAACCTTTTTTCTGACATTCCACGTCTACCAATAGGATTTGATCTCTTTCTTTGCCCTCCAAAATCACCATCCACTATAACAAGAGACAAAGAAGGATCCAGCAATCCCACTTCTGGGTATTTATCAGAAGAAACTTTCAACACTACTTCAAAGGGACATGTGCATCCATATGTTCTTTGGAACATTATTTACAATAGTCAAGATATGGAGGCAATCTGAGAGTCCATCAATGGGTGAATATATAAAGAAAAGGTGGTACATATATACAATGGAATATTACTCAGCCATAAAAAAGAACGAAATCTTGCCATCTGCAACAACATGGACAGACATAGAGAGTATTGTGCTGAGTGGAGTAAATCAGACTGAGAAAGACAATGCCATATGATTTCACTTGTATGTGGAATCTAAAGCACACAATGAACAAGCAAACAAAACAGGGACAAACTCATAGATATGAGAACATTTTGATAGTTGACAGCTGGGAAGGGGGTTGGGGGAACGGATGAAAAAGAGGAAAGGATTAAGTACAAATTGGTAGTTACAAAATAGTCATATGGATGTAAAGTATTGCACAAGGAATATAGCCAATAATATTGTAATAACTATGTATGATCGTGTCAGATGGGTACTAGATTTATTGGGGTGATCACTTAATAAGTTATATCAATGTCTAATCACTATGTTGTACACCTAAACTAGTATAACATTGTATGTCAACTATAATTGAAAATAAGACAATTATTTTAATAAATAAATAAATACCGT
>NW_017731524.1:1139581-1142626 GCF_001890085.2 Hipposideros armiger | reverse complement strand
TGACTTTCATTTCTGTCATTTCTCCACTAGTTTCAGGAGGGCAGGAGCTAGATCCAGCACATCCCTGGCTACCGCAAATGTCACCTAAAGTCTTTCTGCCCTTCAAGACCTATGTAATATTGGATCAAGTGTCCAAATATATGGTTCATGGCAATTTAATTAACCCTCCAAATTGATGGGAAATCCTGAGTAATTACAACCCTGACTTTATCTCTGCCCCCCAGATCCAGCTCCTTGTAGATAATTTTTATCCCACGCCCAGTTAACCCACTTACAAAATTCAGCCCTTCCTTGAAGTGCAAACACAACAATAACAAAAATAAAAGCAATAACAATAACAAATAGATACTCGAACACATGCCCTTGTGAGAGTAGGGAACATCAAAGAAGTTGTGTTGGGTTTAAGGATCAGGAAAGAAATTCAGAATGTTAATTTTGTAGTCTTTTGTATATAACAGACACCTACCATTATTGTTCTTTTTATGTTTTTCACAATGATGAGAACAGGCTACAAGAGTCTCACTAGAAATTCTAGCAAAAAGCCCATCTGCATAATTTCTATTAATGCAGTTAACCATACTATACATGTTTTGGTATTATCACTTTGGACCACATATACTACATAAAATAGCTTTGTCCAAGCATTATCTAAAAATTCTAAAAAAAAAAAAATTAGCAACTTTAATGGGCTCAATCTCTACTATTATTAATTACAAGCACATGTTTTTGCATCAATTTTATGGCCAGATGATAATTATACCCAAATAAAATCTTTAATATGTAAGCCATATTTTTCCAAATATTATACTGGCAGTTTTTCTCTTGTCTTTGATGTTCTTTCTATGCACAGGAATATATCTACATCTAATCTATCTATCTATCTATCTATCTATCTGTCTGTCTATCTACATCTATCTATATTATATACATCTTTTCATTTGTTTTTAATAATTTTATGTTAGGAGAGGGGCTCTTTGTGTACTACAAAGATGTAATAAAATGAGAAATGAAAATTTAAATATAATTCTCATACAATTAAAATTAGAAGCCATCATTGTAAAGTTCTTCTTGTATAGTATGAATTCCCCGTTGCACACAGTTTTAAATAATTAAATAATAAAAAAGCAGGGTTACTTTATTAGGGTAACAACTTAAGTTGCTGCAACAACAACAAAAAATCCAACATCAGTTGCTTAAAGAACCAAAGAGCTTATGTATTTTTTTTNATATAGTTCTGTGATCATAAAAGGAATTCATAGAGAATACTGACTAACACAGTCATGCAGTGTTCCATATATTTATAGAACAATCATATAAAATAGCTAACTCTGAACTATGAACAGTGTATTATCAGTCTCATGATATTTAAGGAACTTAGAATTATGGGCAAAAGGGCCTGAATTTAAGGATTTGTTTTTTTCATCTGCCCTAGAATAACATCTATTGTTCAAAATCTCATAAACCACTAAAAATATGTTAGTCGCTTAAAGACAATTTCCCTAATTCGTTCTCCAAATCAAAATGATTGAGAATCTAGAAGAAGGGCATGGCAGATGATGTTTTATAAGTCAAGAGTTGATTTTACATTTAGAATTAAAGAGTTATTATAATATAAGGAAGGAACTGAGAGATCATTAGATTCAGAGCATTCTTTTCACTTGCTAATATGCTAGTGGGCTTTGGATAACTAGAAGATATGACTTACTGACAATGCCTTTTTTTTTTTTTAAACAAAATTGCATTGAAAACAAACGTAAATGTCAAGATTACCAGTAGGGTCTGCTTCAAGAATCTGAAGCCTTTGTAAGGCAAACTGACTTTGTGTGGCACTGATTTCTTTAGCTCAATGAAGGGCAAGCCAAGTTGAAGATACACACTGAGGTCAGAAGGAAACTGCAGCCACATTCTCTTCACAACACCAAGTAGCTCAAGTCTCAAATCAGGTTATAGGAAAGAAGAGGTGAAGATGAAAATTAATTTCCTCTCTCTTTCTTGTATTTCGAATAATAGTACTTACCATTTATTAAGTGCATTTTGTCAAATACCAGAATCGGTGCTTTAAATATGTTACTTAATTTAAGCAGAGATGCAATCTGAGGAAGTTGAAAATTTTTGTTTTCATTTTTCAGGTGAGGACATTGAGACTGAGGTAGATGATTTGCCTCCTTGAGGCCACAAAGCTAGTAGTGACAGAGCCAGAAGTGGAGCACGGGTCTGCTGATCCTGAGGTTCATTTTATTCTGTTCCATCATGGTCCTAGACTCCAATGTCAATCCTTACAGCTGCTAGGGTACTTTGGTTGCAAGCAATAGAAACTGGCTAATGTTAGCAAAAAGAACATTTATGGGAAGGATATAAGGAGAATCACAGAATCAAAAGGAAGTATAAATTAAAAATCCAGAAAAACTCAGAATCCTTAGTAGCAGGAACTTTAGAAAACACCGTATCATACCTGCTGGAGTGAGCGCAAAGCATTTTCAATGTTCCCCTGATAATGTCATATTCCAGGGTCCAAATCATCTAGATTTGGTCACCTCCTTAGTAAGAAGTAAAGCTGAGGTTAGGTACTCTCTGGAATGGGTCCAGTGAAGGAAAAATAATAGTTTAGAAGGGAATTGTGAAGTTTTTACCTCCCCTCAAATATTGAATGGTTGGTTGCCAGTTTGCTACAAATGAACAAACAAAAACAAAAACTCATACTATTATAGCTCAGATAAATTGTTTCTATTATGCAAATTTCTTTAATCTTTTAACCATTCCAAAACCTCAGGTCTAAATTTTCTCATTTGGGATAATAAGATAATATCTCGCTCACTAGTTTCTTAAAAGATGAAATAAAACAGCACATTTAAAGCTACTAACACAAGTCATCAGTGAACAGAAAGCACTGTTTTCTCCCTGCAAAATGGCAAAAGGCCAGAAAGATGGGCAGGACGGAGAGCATCAGGATTCTTACATGCCATACTCATCGCTCTTTAGCGCTTTATTTTCTACTGCCAGAGAAAACCTATTGTCTTATGGGCAAAATAAACAAAACACATTTAT
>NW_017731524.1:1120218-1135534 GCF_001890085.2 Hipposideros armiger | reverse complement strand
CAAGCCAGTTCTTAACCATCACACCACTTGGCCAGCCCTTGATCATTTTATTTTAACTTAAATCCAAGTGCATATTTACTCAAAAATCTTTTAATATAAGGCAAACACTTTCTTTGAAAATGGATCTGCCCCAGTAGAATCCAACATAATCTTTCTTTCCTGAACTAAACTCATAATGTATGATTTTCTATAATTTCATATATTGATTTTCTTCTGGTAAAGCCACAACTTAAAATCCTTTACAAAACAATATGATGACAAAAAAAAAAACTTCTAAATTTTTATTATTTTTTGTATCATTTTTATAGCTGTCTTGTACCCACCTAATTTGACACTATTTTGATGACTTTTTAAATTAAGTTTTATAAGTTTTTACTTATATAAAAAATCATTATGCACTATCTTACTAAATTACATTTTTACAATAATAAGTACAATTGGCAAAAAATCTTCAAGAACAAACTGCTGAACCAGCATAAACACACAGCTCACCTGGTAGAAGCATAAAGGGACTGGAAATTCTAGAAACATGCCTACAGTTGTGAACATCCCCTGTGCTGGCAGCATTAGTACCTTCATTGTATCAAGGGGATACTGAAGGTCAGTTCATCCAAGAAGTTGTTTAAATGCAGAGTAATTAACCGAGTTTTTACTACAATGGGAGATGTTTCTCTATGATGGTATATGGTGTTAGAAATAATTGGAGAATAAAGTATTTTCATGTTAACTCTTGGTATGCGGGTACAACTCCAGGGCTGAATTGAAAATATACCTACATTCAACTACCTGCATGGCCTATGTACTGTATATGTAAGAATTGTGGTTTTATGTCTATTTCAGTTTTGTGTAACTATAGGTTTGCCATTTGAAGGTCTAATTCTCACAAGAATTTTTGCATGTGGTAGGTTGTAGTGATTGTATTCTTCTTTAAATGTGATAGATAGCTTAAAGAACAGGAAAACATTAACATTATAGTAACATGACTATGCATATTCTTAATAGCCACTGATAATGGAATTCCCCATCTGGGAAGGGTGAAAAGATTATTGAATATATCAAACCCATTCTTTGACTCAGCAGTTCCCAAACTGTGTCTCATTGACCAGCAACATCAGCCACACCGGACACTAGCTAGAAAGGAAAATTCTTAGATGCACCCCAGACCCACTGAATTAGAAATTCTCCAGTGAGGTGCCTCGATCTGTTATACCAAGTCCTCAAAGGAGAGCAAAGGCTCTCCTTGCAGCAGCCTGCGCCTCCATTTCAACAACTCAACAGGAGTTTGTGCTTCTGTGTCTGTTTATGCAGAATTTCTTCCTCACTCTTTTTCCTCTCACGTCTCTTCTTCTTAAACTTAACGTATTCATTGACAGCAACACCAAAGTCCAGCCCAATGTGATTCAATTTAAGCAGCAAGGCTTCTGTGTTGGTTTCCTTTCTAGGTTCTAGAACCTGATCATATTATACATAGTAACAAGTCCCTTTATTTTCTAGCATTTGTTTCAATATCATGAACCTTAGGAAACTTTTTTTCCCCCAAAAACTAGACCAGAAAAAAGGAAGAAAACAGTGATTCTTAAAGAACAATAAAGGGCTCACCTGTTATTTATATTTAGTATTCCATTTCATAAATGTTTACTAAACATTCTATATGCATCTATAGCCCAGTAGCATATGTTAGAAGTAATAGAACATTTTCAACGTTATTGAATATTTTTTATCTTACACTTGGGATGAACACCGAGGTTATACAATCCTGCTAGTCTTACAGCATTCTTACTACTTGCTCTAAGATTGCGTAGTAATGTAGATTCTTCTATAAAATTCACCCTGTATGAAGCTATTAGTTTTAACTGACAAATTTTAAATGGGCTTCAAAGATTGGTAATATTTTAAATATTCATGATCAAAACATTAATTTTTACAATTATGTTTAATACTATATTATTATATTTAATTATCTTTCATATTAAGCCTATTTTTATTTATGTGTCATCTTAAATTTTCCATAAATATTGACCATCAGTATTCTTATAGTTCTTTATATAATATTTGTTGACATTCCCAAAGATATTATTTGACCAACTATCATTATTATCATTTATGTTTGTTATGCTATGTTACAGGTTTTTCTCCATTTAGAGTAAAAACGTTTGCTACAATCTCCTCAAGTTACTAAATCTGGGTATACATATTTTTAAATGAGATTATTTTCAAGATGGGTTTTCCTGGTTATTGTCAAATCAAGTAATCATGACTCAGTTATTTTAAAAATTGAAATGAAACAGTTATAATTCATTGTTTCACAAAGCTATGCCTATTTCATGACAACTACACTTTGATTATTGCCAAAATAGAATAAAAGGTTCCTTGCAGTGAAAAATGAGAAGAAATTAAGCTGGCAGTTTAGAATGGGGAATGACACTTAAAGAGAGCTCTGTGATTCATGTAGAATAATCTATCCTTCTAACATATTCAGCAGCTAATTATACTGCTCCTCTAAATCAATCTGTTTTGTAACCATATTTTTAAAAAGACTACTCTTCAAAAGATAAATATAGCCCTAGACTCTTCAAAATTAGAGTATTTCCAGGAAAATGGTGACTTTAAAGAAATGTTCTGGGTGCCAAATTTGGACTGTTTAACCAGAAAAGTGATAGCGCTCAGTGAGTAAAGAATTTATTCTACAATAAATTACATTTAGGGTCCTGAGCAAAATTTCAACTAGGTTTCTTAATTTTGAAGACCTTGGTGTCTTTTACTTGAGTGCTGGCTTACTGGTTGCGCTGATAGTTATGCATTTAACTATTGTCCTGTTCTGTGGTGAAGTGACAAATATATATCATATTTTTCTTAAAAATATCTTTTCATTTGGATGATTTAGATTAACACTCTAAATTTCTACAAAATGCAATTTGCCTCATTGGCTATTTAGCTTTTAAGGTAAAAGAAAGTAGAATGCTTAGGACTAATTATTTTGAATATATTGGTCTGAATTGCCTCTTCTTGATGTTGATGCTGTATAATAAGAAGTAAAGAAATAATAATCCTAGTATAGTATTTTCTCAAATTTAGCTGATTACCTTACTTCAGCCTTATCTTAGTCCTTAAATACCTTTATCTTGAACATATATTAATTGTCCTTTTTTTTCTTTAAACTGGCAATGGGAAGGGGAAGAGAACCCAAAGAAAATATTATATGTATTCAAGAACCTACCAAATTAACATAACTTAACATTCTACTAGCCATAAGAATGCTAAATTATGGCCTGAAATACTTCTAAACTCCAACTTCATGTTTAGGATTGCAGGATACAGCATCATTCACAATTCTGTGTTAAACCATGCATTCAGTTGTTTCCATTTATATTGCATCAAAGCAGTTGAAATCCAATTGAAAAGTTTCTTTAGACAGCCATTGTGTGGGAACATGATGTCAATATTAATAAAGGCTGAATTTCCCCTTGGCTCACTTCTTACAGATAAGCTTTTCAATAATACACTGCTTGCACCAAAGGTCTGATGGGACTGGGAATAGTAAAAAACACTAATAAAAGAATGTTGAATGTTTTTATATTAAATTTCCCCACAGGCAAACTGAAAAGCCTACTTAGAGAACGCCAATCAACATGGCACTTATTAAATGTAACAAGAGCCCTGTTACAACAGATCTTTAAAGCCCTAAAAATGAATGAGGAAATAGAAGCACAAGACAATTGCAAATTCATTTTTAAATGCAAACCCTGGACATCTCACTTGATATACACTAAATTGGCCCTGGTTTCTTTGATCTTCAAAAACTAAAACTATCCATTCATAGGAGCTCACAACTTTTAAAATTCTTTTACTTAAAGGAGGTAGTACACTATTTTACCTAAAATAAATTCTAAATATGTTTTACTCAGCTATCCAACAGAAGTAAATGACTTGTGGAGAAATTGTCACATTCTGTTTATTAAAAAAACAAAAACAAAAACAAAAACAAAACGAATGAAATAGCACACTTGAACAGTGACTAAAATAATAATTGGATAAGTTGGAGATAAAGAGGCAATTGTTTAAATTAATTAATATGAACCTAGCAAGATATAGTACAACTTAGAACAAAAATAAACATTTGAGGTTCTTGAATACTGTTTCAAAATAACTGAGGGTTTATCCTCAATTCACAGACTTACCAGCCATCACTTTTATCTGAAGTTACACAATATCAAGGTGGTGACAAATATATTAAATCTGCCCATCTTTGAGAACTTGAACCCCAGGCTGAGACTAACTTGTGCTCAGCAATGAAAAAAATTCTATTGCTAAACATTAGTTATCTCTCAAAGATATAAGAGAAAATGAGAGTTGGACATTGAGACCTCAGGGTAAAAAATAATGTCCTAGGAGCAATTTTTTATTATAGATTCCATAATTCTGTTAAATATCATAATACTTCATTTCTTTGGTGAACAAAGAACTTCCCACAAAGGAACTTTCCACAAAGGAACTTCCCACAAAGTCAAATAAATTTCCCAATGTCCAGGGAAATAATTTTTTAAACTTTTTAAGTGGGCACCATTATAAGTAATTCCTGAATGACATAAATGACATAGACTTCCTTCTTCAAGTCAACAAAAATGTATTGATTATACCCTATGTACTTGCCACTATGTGTTTGTATACATATACTGGGTCATCAGAAAAGTCATGATGCATTTTTGCAACGAAAAACATAGAAAAATATGTAATGACTGCTGATGACCCAATATATGTATATGAAACATGTATACTTTTTAAATAAAATTGAATAAATCTTTCAAATACTCTTAGTTTTTTGTTGTTTTTGTTTTAATTGGGGAATTGGGGGATGGGAATAGTGCTGGGGAATTGGGGGAAGGGGAACAGACAAGTTGCTGTCCTTTTGTTCTTAAGTCTAGTTGTGGAGGACGTTGCTTCACTGGCCCAAGTTGGCACCATCATTGCGCTCTTCCCGGGAGAGGCAGATCAGTCACCGGCTTCTGGATGGCCACTCACAGCGGCTCCTGGCCGCTCACGCTGGCTGCTGGCTACACACGGTAGCCCATGGCAACCCACTGCAGCAGGGGTTGCCGTCTACGCCATCGCTGGCGACTCATGGCAGCCCAACTCCAAGTTGAGCTGTTGTTCAGCATCTTAGCTGTAGAGGACAGTGTCACTGGCCCTCATATGTGGGATCCAAATCGGGGCCCTCTGGCGTCCCAAGCCAGCTCTTAACCAATGCGCCACTCAGCCGGCCCAGATACTCCTACTTTTTTAACTTACTTGGCTTTCTGTATAAAAATTAACTAAATTTTTAGTTAAAGTTTATAGAAGATGATAGAATCTTCACATTACAATTTGTAGATTAAGAGGTAAAGCTACTTTATTGAATAACTGAATAACTTGTCAGCATGACTTTCAATGAATTTTATATTTTTAACTGAAGGTTGCCAAGATACAAGATATCTAGATTATAACGTATTTCTTCTCAAATTCATTTAAATCCNTACCATACTGGCCCAAAAAC
Source organism: Hipposideros armiger (assembly GCF_001890085.2). Lineage (NCBI taxonomy): Eukaryota > Metazoa > Chordata > Mammalia > Chiroptera > Hipposideridae > Hipposideros > Hipposideros armiger. The sequence continues at coordinate 1,130,004 of NW_017731524.1, read as the reverse complement.
AGATATATAGGTCAATGGAACAGAATGGAGAGCCCATGACTTCCATGGTCAACTAATCTATGACAACTGAGTTAAAAAGTACACACTGGAGTATTGATAAGCTCTGCAACAAGTGGTGTTGGGAAAACTGGATGGATACATGCAAAACAATAAAACTGAACCATACTGTTACACCATCTAAAAAAATAAACTCAAAATGAGTTAAATACTTAAATGTAAGGCCTGCAACCATAAAACTCCTAGAAGAAAACATAGGAAGTAAACTATCTGACATCAGTCTAAGTAATTAATACCTTTGTTGGACATGTCCCCTCAAGCAAGAGAAACAAAAGCAAAAATAAACACATGATACTAAATCAAACTAAAAAGCTTCTCCATAGCAAAGGATACCTTCAACAAAACTAAAAGGGAACCCACTGAATGGGAGGATATATTTACAAATGACATATCTGATAAGGGGTTAATATCCAAAATGTATAAGAAACTCATACAACTCAATAACAAGATAGTAAACAATCTGATCGAAAACTGGGTAGAGGACATAAAAAGACATTTCTCCAAAGAAGACATACAAATGGCCAGAACATATAAAAGATATTCAACATCACTAATCATTAGTGAAATGCAAATTAAAACCACAATGAAATACCACCTCACACTAGTCAGAATGGTTATTATAAAAAAGTCAACAAACAGCTTGTGTTGGTGAAGATGTGGATAAAAGGGAACCCTGTGCACTGTTGGTACACAAACTGTTGCAGCCCCTATGGAAAACAGTATGGGGATTCTTCAAAAAACTAAAAATGGATATACTATAAGACCCAGCAATTCCACTTCAGGGTATTTATCCAAAGAAAAAGAAAACACTAATTTGAAAAGAAATATGCACCCTTATATTCACTGCAGCATTATTTACAATAGCAAAGATATGGAAGCAACCTAGGTGTCCATCAATAGATGGATAAAGAAGATGTCACACACACACACACACACACACACACACACACATACAGAAAATGGATTGTTATGTAGCAATAAAAAAGAATAAAATCTTGCCATTTGTGACAACATGAATGATCTAGAGAGTATTATGTTAAGTGAAATAAGTCAGACTGAGAAATGACAATTACCGTATGGTTTCATTTATACATGGAAGCTAAAACAAAACAAAACAAATGAAGTAAAACAAAAGCAAACTCATAGAAACAGAAACCAAAGGAATGGTTACTAGAAGGGAGGAGGTGGGGAGATGGGTGAAAAGAAGAAGGGGATAGAGTCAATAACATTATAAGTTTGCACCGTGACAGATGATTACTAGAATTAGTGCAGTGATCACATGAAAAGGCATAAAAATGTTGAATCACTATATTGTACACCTGAAACTAATAACCAATAAAAGGTTATATACCAACTATACTTATATACTTAAATTTTAAAAGTTTATTAAATATTTCCTTACTTATCTCTTTCACCCCCATCCCCGAAATGTCTATTTCCTTGAGATTATCCAATTTCAAAGATTTAAACTATTCCAAAGAATAAGTAATTTTCCAAGATTCTTAAATAAGCTTCAACCTAGGATTTAGAATAGTTAACTTTCACTTAAGTTGGACACTACACTGAATTTTGGAAAAAAGATTTCCGTACTTCTTTTCTTCCTTCCTTCCTATAAGCAGAGGATTTTTTAAACCTATGCTTGAAAAAGCCCTAGATAGTCTGTAGAAAGCCTCAAGTGCCTCTCATGTAGCAGAGGGAAGACCACTAGGCAATGCCAATACAGAAACCTCTTGAAGACACAGTCCCACTACTTACAACAAGAGGTCTAAAATAGAGTATAATACAGTAGTTTCCCGTGTACTTCCAGTCCTAAATATAGCACACAAACATCAAACAGCTATGACCATTAGAAAATCAATATATCTGAATAAATATTAGTACGATCTTATAATTCAAAAAGCAAAAATGAATTCCACTGCCTTTTGTTTATTTAGTTTTATTGATCTACCCTAACAATGAAGTATATTTATTTTCCAAAGAGTTTTGGATCATTGTCATATGGTAAGTGATTTCATAAGATGGTTTGACCTCCACTCAGGGAGTTTATCAAACTTCCACAGTGCCAGACCATTAAGTCGCTTTTGTTTCCTCCCTCAGTACCTGCCCTCCAAAATGCATACTCTGTAGGTTAATCTACAGGACATAGTGAAAATGCCCAAGTGCTCTCTGGAGTAATCCAACCCTGCATACTGATCAATCAGAGAATACAATGTCTTGCATACTGATCAACCTGGGAAAATAAGGCTCACCAGCAGTGAAATGAAGAACGAAAGCAATAATCCACTTAGACCTGGACCTAAATATGACTGGCTTCAAATATCCAGACGATTGCATAGAAGTTAAGAGTTGTTACACTTTTGGTTTTGTTTTCATTTTAATTTTCTGGGTAATTGCTTTGGATCTTTTTCTTTTGCTAGCATAGACCTTGGGAAGGTCACATTAGTTCTAGAAACCTGTAAAGGAGGAATTTGAAATACCATAAATAACAAAATANTTGTTTTCCCTGGGTCTGTGCCATCCTCTCATCTCCTGCATCTTAACCTTGTTCCAGCTTCCATTTAGACTTCTAGACAATCCTTGTTCCCATATGTTTACCTGTTTATACCCATTTTAAAATACTTGTATTCTCCCTGAGAATAAATTCCATTTTAGGTAAGACTATTCATTCAGTGTATTTCTGTGACTCTAGCTATCCAGCTCTGAGGTATTACTTCCCAGGTTTGGGCAACACTATCTATTCCATTGCTCACTTTGAACATTGTCTCCTGACTGCTATCCTGAGAAGACATTCTCTTTGTAAGCCTGTACTGAAAAGACTTCATTCTATTGCACTACAACTATCTTTCTTTCTCTCATGGGAATGAAAACATTTTGTCAGTCCCATTATTTATTTATTTATCTTTGGTCAAAATTACCGTAAGTTTTCCTATCAGTTTATGGATCTCACACCTTCTGCTCTCCATCAGCAAATCTCAGTTGCTGTATCTTTCTGGACACACCTAGATATCAAGGTGGTAGGTTGCCCTGTGACCTCAGCTCTCTAAAGGGTCAGAGGACAGTTCTTGAGTGTCTGTGCCAGTTTTTCCTTTCAAAGGTGGAAGTGATGACTTCCAAGCTCTTAACCTGTTGCAGCTGAAGCCACAAGGCAATCCAGGCTCTTTGAAGGGCAAGAAAATTGTATCTGGGATTGAAAATAAACTTCCTTACTTTATATGAGCTGCTAATCCAGTTATATTTTAGGTGCCATTAAACACTTATGTCAGCTCTCAGGGACCATAATTTTAACATTTAAGACTCATGCTTACTTTCAGAGATTTAAATTACAATAGTATTTGAAAAAAAATAAACAACTGGTCTCCCAAAAGTTTTAACCCTCATGTGCTAGTCATGATATCTGCCTGGTTAAAACTTGATCTAAGGAAAATGGCTCTGACTATATGGTCACCTAACTATGGGCAGCTCTACCCAGAAAGAAACAGATATTCTGATTTAAGGGATAGGAATCTGGAAAGACAAAGGCCATCTTAGCACTAGTAGTGCGAAAGGTAGCTGAAAGAATATAGCGACAGAAACTATTACGTAGAGGAGCTGTGATGAGAGGTGGGGGTTGAGCCAAATATATAGGGAAGCAGAATATAAGACTAGGCAGATGCTCTGAGGCAAGAGCAGAGGGTGTGGTAGGGAGACAGGGTGGGACAAACCCAGAAAAGAGCAGACTGGAGAGAGCACGAATCCCACTATCAAGCGCTAGGGTGGTCATGTTCTCCAGCTGCAAAGATCCCACAGAGGCCTGTTGGGTTTTGAAAGATACCCCACCACTACCAGCAGCACCAATTCTTACATCAGTGAAGCTCAGCTCTATTGTGATTCCAGATGTTACTGAGGTCTGCTTGGTCAATTTTCCTGGGTTTTTGTTTTTTGGGTTTTTTTTTTTAGGAGTTTTTTGTTTTGTTTTGCTTTGCTTTTTTGGTGAGATACTTGGCTAATGGCCCTAGTTCTTTATTCCAAAATGTATCCAGACAATAAACATTTCCATCACTTAAAACAACTTTGTCAACTCTGTTCCGTTAAACTAAAAGAACCTAAGTGAAGCAATTGTTTTCTTAGAGTTTATCCAGGGAAAGCAGTCAGCCAAATACGTCAAATTTTAAGTAATAGAAAATTTTCTATAGTGTTTATTCAGAACCCATTTCAATATATTTTCTGTCTTCCATATTAGTGTGCTTCTTCATGGACTGTTACCACCATCCAGCATCCATGATATTTATTATTAATAAGATACAATAAAATGCTAATGCAGTGGATGCTAACGATGGGTTAATGTGTCAGGTTTTTTTATGTAACATATTTGCTTTTTTTTTAGCTGAGCCATCCTGCCACCTGTTGGCAGCTCAGCAGCAGCTCAGCTCGGGCCGGGACTCAAACTGCTGTTGCCCAGACCTCGCAATCTTGAGCAAGCTCTTAACCAACTGAACCACTCGGCCGGCCCACATATTTGCTTTTGAAAGTGTTTCCACAGTAGACATAGAAGCTGGAGTAAGAGAAATAAATTTTGTTATCATTATGATTAATGTGATTCCATTTTTACCCATGTGCTGCTTTGGGTCCCGTGCTACTGGCTTTGAAAAAGACGTTAGGTTTATCCTGTATGGTTCTACAACTGGGTGCACCAACTGTAAGGGTTCAATAGTTGTTGATTGAATATATTTCAATATTTTGATACAAAAGATTCTATTTTGCATACTTGTTTCACAATGCAAATTTTTTTGCTTTGCCTTTAATATTCACACCTACATGCTTCTCTAGATTTCTTCATAGAGCACCTTGAACCCATTCTGTAAGATTCCACAGTTGCATTTTCTTTATTAGCATATCACAATTCATTCTTATATGGGATAATAGAGTACATACGAGGTATGATCAAAAGACATGGTAAATGTTTCAATAAACAAAAATATTACAATAAAAGACACATTTCCATTAACTCCCCTCAAAATACTCCCCCTCACTTTGAACACACACATCCCATCGTTCTTGCCACTTTCTGAAGCAGCTCTGGCAGTGCTCTTTCATGAGTGTCTTGACTTCATTCTCCATCATGACAGCCCTTCATGTCACACATCGCTTCTGGTATAAGGCAATTTCTGTCACATAAAAACATTGCGGTGTGTCCTCATCCACCTTATTCACCAAATCTGGCCCCAGATCTTTGGCTCTTCCCCAAAGTCAAAATGACTNTTTTTATCTGACTTATTGTTTAAATTTAAAAGATTGAGTTTTGTTTTGAGTTGTGGAATTTATTACAACTAAGGGATAATTCTGTTAATTATAAGTTCTCAAAAGAAAAGATTTGTATCTGAACCCTCTTTGTCTGATGAACCTCCTTTGTGTTTACCTGGTAACTATCATCAGACCTTACACATTGTAGATACTTAATTAAAATGTATTCTTAGTAATTATAATAATGTGACCTTTTTCTATGGAAAATGCTGACACATAGTCTATGAGTATCATGAACTAGATGTGCATAGTGTTTACACTTTTTAAATTATTTACAAAATATTACAATCCTAATGCTTCAGTTTTAAACGCTCATTTTTGTTACAACTTAAATAAATTGAGTCTGGTTCAACAAATCTTTATCTTATTATAAAAACACAAATTTAATTCAACTACACATAAACACATTTTATTTTTTTTCTTCTTAAAAACAATGCTGACAAACTGGCACCCCATTCTAATTCCCTGTTATCCTTTGTTTTGTTTTTTGTTTTTTTCCCGGCACTAATATGCTGGTGGTTGATTTTATAGTGTAGATAGTTTGGTTGTTCCAAGTAAAGTGGGAAAGGGACACTTAAGGGTAACTGAAGTTAGGAATCAGATGAGTACCACTTTAAAAAAATTCTGTGTTTTCCTTTTTTCTTTTGATCTAAAATGAGACTTCACAAAAGCATATGTTTCCTGTATATGCAAGAGGAAATTCACTCTAATCATTTACACAAGTTCTTAGAGCATCTGCCCATATTGGCTTGTTAAACAATTCTTACATTTTATTTCATTGGTCAACCTATCCTAGCATTCCAGAAGATCATATACTGTGTGCAAAGTTGCTTTGTAAACTACAAATGTGAGTAATAATATTTCTCTAGAGTCAACTGAGACCTTCCTTCATTCCTCATTTATATAATTTTAATTATTTAGACAGTATAATTTTGGCTATGAAGAAGGTGTCATTTTTAGCCTTTGAGTGACTATATCTGCACATATTTTTAAATGTATCCTGAACTTTTCCAGTTTCTCTAAATTTCCATTTTCTCCTAAATATGATTGATGAAACATTTTTGACTACTGTATCAATCCTTGGCTGTATTATTGCTCAGTTGCTATAGATTCCAACAACTTCTGTTTTGGAAATCTGTGTCCACATCTGAACTCATACAGTTACACAATATTGCTTTGTGCCCCCTTGTATTTGATACAACTTCCACTCTGGTTGTACAGAGTTATATTTTACAAATCTTTCCATCAGTAACTTCTGGTGCAGCTTCACAATATTTGGATTGTGTGTCAAAGTGTGAACACCAATATTTAATAGTAACCTAAACAAAATAATGTAACATTACTGTTGATGTTTTAAAATATTCTGCTTTTTAAAATTTAAATTCAGTTCAGTACATGGTAATAAATGTATGGAGACTAAGTTATGTAAGAGATAAATATATTAAAACCTAAGCATGGGGCCAGCCGAGTGGCTCAGTTGGTTAAGAGCTCGCTCAAGAGTGCAAGTTCTGAGCAACAGCGGTTCAATGCCCGGCCCGAGCTGAGCTGCCGCTGAGCTGCCAACAGGTGGCAGGATGGCTCAGCTAAAAAAAACAAAAACAAAAACCTAAGCATTACAGTGGATTGCGTGTGCTTGTTTCATGTAGTTCTTCACAAATAAATAATATTTAAAAATGAATATCAGCATATACCAAAGTAATCTATATATAATCAATTAGCAATCAGACAATGTGAAGGCAAATTATTCTAATGTGCTTCTAAGTTTCACCCACTCATGTCTCTTACATTTCTTTTTCTGTTACTAAGTTTGACACAAAGGAAAGATCCCTGGAATAGTTTTATATTAAGCTTTTGAGCCTTACTTCCTTCTGTTGTAATTTGAGACTAGGTGTCCATTTTATCTGGTTATCAGTAGAAAAATCAGATGATCATTAACTATGTAAACATTGTGAAGAGATAAATATTATATCATATTAATTGATGGAAGGAGAAATTTATTTGATCTTATCTAAAAGTAGTTATCAGTGAAAAGGTAACAGGCTAAGCTAGAAAACAATGCTCAGTGCATTTACCCAGCCCTACAAGGAGGTTTAATTGAGGTGTTTTATGTATATGCTCAAGTCGCCATTTGTATGACAACATGCTATAGTGGCTAGGACACTGACTAGAAGTGAAAAATTCTAATTCTAATTCATTTTCAATACTGATACTATTGGTACACCTTGGGAAATGTCTTAAACTCTATATCCATATTTTTCTAACTGAAAAATGCCTGTACCCAAATTAAAGTGAATAATGTTTTTCTTACCTCTATGGAGAGAAACACCATAGAAATACACTGAAAAGTTTAAAACATCACCAAACACAGTATTCAAGTTGACAGTTTCACAAAGTAAAGAGCCAAAGACAATATCCATTTCAGCTTTTTCTTTTTCTTTGAATTTTTTATTTATATGACTCAAAAGCTTAATCTTAGTAAAGCACAGGGAAAAGATAGTTATCCAAGTGACATTTTTAGACATTCTACAGTTATGTTATATTAAAGAGTGCATTTAGGAGTCCAAGATATATTGAATAATATCACAAATAGACATTTTTATTTGTCTATTTAACATTGCTGACTTCTTATCATAGGTATAAAAGGATCAACACGTAAAGCTATCATTATAGTCAGAATTTGACTCCAAGATAGTATAAAAAGGCAATAATTCCAATTCAGTTCTTTTTAGCCCAGTGTTATTGGGCACCCATGTACACATGGATGGAATGAATCAGTGAGATGAGGGGGGAAAAAGTTGATTAAGATGTCTTCAAGGAGCCTAAAGTCTTGTGAGGCAGACATATTTAAACATGTAAATAGTGCGAGGCAGAATAAAGTAATTGCCATTTAGAGGTTCAAAGTGCTTTGAGAGCCCATAGGAAGAAGTAATTAATTCTGACTTGTACTGTGGGGAAAGCTCCATGAAAAAGGGCTTTTGAAAAGGGCCTTGAAAGGGATGTAGTAATTTGGTGGGTAGAGAAAGAGAGGACATTCCGTGTGGAGTCAGGAACATCAGCGAAGAAGCACAAGGTTTCTTTCAAGCCTCTAAGAGCCAGACGGAAATGCTGTGGCTTATATATTTTAATTGGAAATTTCTATAACGGTAGAGTAATGTGAAGTAATGTGAAGACTGATTTCTGTATTTGCTGCTTTTTTTTTAATACATTTTGATCACATGATTTATCTTGGATTTCTGGAGATCTGGAAAAATTCTTTAGAAAGCTTATTGAAAAATAGTTTCCCTTGTACTTTAATGCCTGTATGTTTCAAATTTAAATAGCATTTATAGCAAGTTAATGTCTAGTCAATTATTATATATATTCAAAGAATGTACATTACTTCACCTTTATGTATATAAACATTTTCTAGTTTAGTTTATTACATGAAACACAGTTAGATAAAGTGGGCCTCGGTTTCCTATGAAATCTGAGATGCATTTCACTTGATTGCTAGAGTTGGAACATTTGGTAAGGAAGCAGTAAAATAGACATCAACATCATTGTATGCTGACTATTTAAATGAGATATAAGATTAATATTGAGTCCAAACTTTCAGCATCTTGTAACTCTGTTCTGAACCACCAAGTCCAGAACTTTTACTTTCTTTAGTTAACTTGCAATAGGAGAAAAGGAAAAGAGAAAACCTTTCTTGTTAATCTTTAAAGTCATTTTAAAAAATGTTTATACCAGATAAAAATTGGAATCATTATTTTAAATATTACACGAATGTTAGGGAATAGGAGCTAATGCTTCATTGATTTACTTTATTAATAATTATTTTAAATGGAAAACATTGCGTTAAGGTATAGGTGGTACCTGAATAATATATTTGTCCAACTAAATAAAGGACCTCATTATTTTAAAATGTTTCTTCTTATAGCTACTACTAAAGTGACTTCTACTTAAATTTTATTGGTCATTATTTTTAAAGAGGAATCATAAAGTAAATTCATTTATTTTTATTTTTCTTGTTTTACCTACAAATTTTCAGTGTATATTTCTAATATTACAATAAGCAAGGTTAATGCAATTACCAAGAGCCATGAAAACATACCAATTATCCTTTATGCCTGCACAGTCTAAAGCCCATCTCTAGGCCCAGGTTGGAGTTTTAAAAGTCTGGCCTGGCAATGGATTGGATCCTATGGCTGACATGCTGAGGGAATACTGAGAAAACAGGTTCCTGGGCCTGTAGGAACTGAAAGACAACCAGACAGGATGCTAAAGGCTCTGCTGTGAGGCATCATCATATCCAGCATCTCAGGATAAAAACTGGAACTACCTGTAAGAGCAAAGAGATGGTGGCCATCAGGAAACAGAAACATGAGAGGCTGCCCAAACCACAGGACCCAACTGAGCACTCTTGACAGGTGACCTAGGAATCTCTTCTTGGCCCAAGGATGGAAAGAG
>NW_017731524.1:1083909-1119053 GCF_001890085.2 Hipposideros armiger | reverse complement strand
CTACAAAGTATGTTATCACATGAAAGACATAAAGAAATACTTCAGTGAAGCAATCTGATTAACTTTCTTTAACCTGTGTTTCCTTACACTTCAGCATGGAACTATTTCTTATAACAACCATCTTGTTATTCAGACCACCAATTTGGAAATGTTGCTTTATGGCATGCAATTTGTATAATACTACCTTGCTTTTAAAAGAAGATCCAAAAATAGAATTTAGTTCTACAGTAAAAAATATTTTTTTCAGATATATTTATTTTATTATCTTTTCCCCTGCTTTATAAGTGTAATTGATCAGCCTAGTTTTTGGAATCTGTTTTTTTGTCTACCTTTATTCTTTCAGCAAAAGTATCAACCTAGTAGAGGTGAAGTATATTATTACATTATGTGGACAAAAGAAAAAAATCTTTGTTGTAACATTGCTTTTAAAAATCAGTTATTTGATAAAACTATAATACATTTTCCTATAACTGTACATAATATCTTAGGAGTATATTATATTGAAGAAACTATAACTTTGCATTTATATTTTTCACAATATATATTTGAGGAAATAAAATCTATCATAGATAGAACCATGTGAAATTGCTAATACTGAATTTCTTTTGATCTGCAAAAAATGACAATTTTATATTATTCAATATAAATATTAGAATACACACTCAAAGACGTTTCAACTGTCTTACTCAACTTTGCTTATTTGGTCTCCTTAAAATATATTATAAAATTGGAGGAGACTGAGTATCCATACTACTTTTAACTAAGAACTTATCTCTGCCTATACAGAAGTGCTGTTCCTATAAGAATGTCATTCTGATATACTGAAACTCATTGACACAACGTGGTAACACCTGGCTCAGGGTTTGTAATTTTTACCACTCTGCAATTGGTCTACTACAGACAACCATAACCATAGTTTTGAAAGTGTATAATTTTTCTTCTATATATCAATAAGGACTCCATTTAATACATTTTTTAGATACATTATTTATTATATTATTATATTATTATATTTTATTATTATTTAATGTTTATTTAATAACCATACAATTATTGAAGCCATTAAAAATTATTTGTAAATAAAGATTGCTTATATTTGCAATATAACTATGCATGATCTTTCAGTAAACTTTTGTTTTATTTTGTTGGCTTTACAGTGACAGTTGAGCCTCATTTTAAGTGAGGTTGCCAAAATGCTATAACACTAAATCTTTTTTTCTGTTTCTTCACAGAATTCTGGTTTATCATTGTGTTTTTGTCTCTTTAAGTTCAAATAAAAGAAATAGTCATGTGATGAACATCATTGTAGTTTCCGTAAAAAGTACCATTTTGAGAATTGACAATATTTTATTCAATTGTTCTTATTTTAAAAGAAAAAAAAATTGGAAATTTTACTTTCAGAACTTTTGAACAAGAAAAAGCTGTTTTTCCTGATGAATTAATATGCTTGTTTCAAGATTAAAAAAACCTGTTTCCTATAATACTTTCCTTTTCACTTGGGCCACTAGGAACCCCAGAGTTACATTTGCTTTTAACTGCAATAACTTCAGCATGATTTTTGAAATGCTTTTTTGTTCTCTTTCTCTGATGCTTGTTTTTATTCACTACGTTAGGATCTTTGGTGTTTTTATGTAAAGAGCTGGAAGTCCAGTTTATATTTTTTTAATATGTTGAATATAAATAAGTACATAAAAATATACCAGACAAAACTAGTATGTAAAATCATCATTATATTTATAGACAGACTCAGAAAAATTATAATGCCTATGAGGGTAAATGGACTTCAAAATACAGAGGGTGCCCCAAAAAATGTATGCACATTTTAAGAAAGGAAAACTGTACTAAAATTGTAATACTCAATATATACCGATAACCAAAGGTGAACACAAGTCACGTTTGACTTCTGCAATTATAAGAGGTGCTCAAAGTGGTTACCATCAGCGTCCAGACACTTCTGATTATGGTGAACTACAGCTTGAGCAACGTTGACCAAAGCGTCCTTTTGCATACATTTTTTTGTGTGGCACCCTGGCATAAATTTATAGTGGCTTGGTAGAAAAATAAATGATAAAAATGAAGACATTTTGAGAGGTCTTCATACTATACGTTCTCATAAAAACTACTAGAAACCAGTAAGAATCTATGTAGTTGCTAGTATTTTGCACTGAGATTTTTATCAAAAGGTCTATTTCTGGGATTCAGTAAATCATACGTCACCGCAGTGGATAGACAGATTGTACCACACATTAACCTTGCTAGCATCGGGTCTTCAGGGTACAGTGCTGATCATCACTTCAGGTTATGCAAAGCATTTGAATGCCAAATCGGGCAATGCCCGTTTTCACTGATACTAACCATTGCAAACACCCTGTCTTTTGTCAGCACAGCGAGGCCAGAGCCATCCATCAGTGCTGGTAGTTCTGTCATATGCGTTTAAATTCAGCGTCAGCCAGCAGCTCAAAGTCTTTGTTACTGAACGTTGTCATTGCCACGGTTAGGATGGGGAAAGACAAAGGTAAAAGTTTTGTTTGTTTGTTGTTTTTGTTGTTGTTTTTTAATGGTCTTTACAGGCAGTGATGAAAAAGATTTTTCCTTTGTGGAATCACTGACCCTGATGGGGAAGCCAGAAAACTTTTAGAATGTGTAACCTACCATACCACTTCCTAAAATTTTATAGGTCTTTTGATTTGGAAGCAAGGGTCTGAGTTAGTTAATAACAATTGCTGCATTGCTTGTTTTAAATTCCAAAGTGGAACAATGTGCCTTCACCAGGACAATATTCATACCATATGCTTCATAATGTTTTGATTCTCTAGAGTACTGTTGAGCAATCTGAACATCAGATAATGTGTTCTATCCTCCCCAGCACCTAGGTCATATTCTGGGAATAAATTAGGCTTAAAGAAGTTCATTGACTCTCTCAGGCCACTGGGGTACTATTTAAGGAATCACATGTCGAGGACAAAGGGTGTTGCTGTCTTTCCAATATCTGGAATAAAGATTTATTTCAAGCCTTGGCAGAGGGGTGGACTAGCTAATTGTCCGCCGTTTAGTCTTTGGCTACAACATACATAGACATACTCCTGGAGAAGGTGATTATATCCAGGGCGTACTGAGATATGGTAAAGGGCAAAGGAGGAATGATTCAAGACACCATGAATCAATAATGAGATTAATTCATGTATTATAGCCTATTGTGCCTTTGGCTTGTTAAAATTTCTCGGTTTTATTATTTTTTTGAAGAGATAAAGTTTTAGCAAAGAGGTTATTACTTCAGATGGACCCGAGCATATACAAGGAGATGAAGTAAATGTAAGTGAAAACACATTCAACAGTTTAGGCCTATGTGAAAGAGTCTATCTTTTATGAGAGAAAAAACTGCAGACAGAAAGAATGCCTTGAACATATATCTAATAAAAATATCGTCTTCAAAGGGCTCAAAGCATTTTAATAAGTTAACTTGCCCTTAAAACTTCTTTGTCAGAATTTTGAAACCATAAAACAAACAGAAACTAAACCATCTTTATGTTTATTGCCTGATGAGAGGGGAAAATGTCTTTGCTAGGTAGAAGGGTGATCTTTGAAAGATTTATAGCTATGCAACTTTCCCTTTTCCAGTCCCTGATCCTGGCTTTTCACATATCAAAAATAAATAAATGCACACATTCCTTTACTGCCTAAACTCGTGGTTCAGAACATTTTTGTTTTTGCTCTGCCCATCTAGCCTGAGTTTCTGAGACCGAGTGTGCATGAAGACTACTGTGTCATTGACTAAACACGTCTCTTAAAAGTTGACAATTAGGTTGATATCTGTTTTCACCCTTGGCGATATCCTAATTATCCTAAAGGGTAAAGGGATTACTGTGTGTAGAAGTGTTTTCTGATTGCTTGCACAGTATGGAGAACCAAACTGGAAAAACAAATGAATCAACTGTCACAGTAGCAAAGCAACAAACTGAAAATAACGTGGCACAAATTGGGTATATAATTACTGAGCAAATGAGTACAGTAGGGTGGAGTAAGAGAGGCTTCACAGGAAAGGGAAATTGGGAATCAAACTAGAAGGAAAGGAGAATGATAAGTCAAAAAGCAGTATTAACTGAACATTCAATGCAAAAATTCCTGTAATAGGTAATGGGCTTCTATCAATACTTATTAAAGAAAGGCATAAACATAGAACTTTGCACATACAAATCTGTTCACAAAAGCAGAATACAATTTAAAGTATTGGCCTCAATCCGTTAAGCATAGACCAGGCTGGTTTCCCAACATGTTGATCCAAAATCCAATGGATCAGTAAAGAACTCAGACTTTTTTACACCAAAAACTGAAATCTCTTTAGTGTAAACCACCTGTGTTTTTCCCTGTGATATTCTTCCACCTGGTCTTTCTGGCTTTACTCTTGATGCTTCTATAATATATTCTCAACACAACAGCTAAAGTGACGCTTTTAAAATGTAAGCTGGCATCACCCTGTATCTCCATAGCCTTCAGTGGCTTTCTAGCCTACTCAGAGCAAAAGCCAAATTCCTAATAGGAACGTGAGCCTCCTTCCTCATACTCCCACTACTTCTCTGACTTACTCCCCCTCTAACTCTCCTCTTGCTCACCCTCCTCTGACCACACCCAGATGCTTGCCACTCATCAAGCACACTGTCGTAGTCCATTGGTGCAGCTATAACAAAAACGCTACAGATTGGGTGGCGTAAAGACAACATTAATTTCTCATAGTTCCTGGGGCTTGGAATTCCAAGATCAAGGCCCCAGTAGATTTGGTGTCTGGGGAGGGCTTGCTCCCTGGTTCACAGAAGATACCTTCTCAAATGTGTCCTCCTATGGCATAAGGGGCAAGACAGCTTTCTCGGGTGTCTTTTCTAAGGACCCTAATCCCATTCCTGAGGGTTCCACCCTCATGACCTAAGCACCTCCCAAAGACCTCACCTCCTAATACCATCACACTGAGGTTTAGATTTTATGACATGAACTTTAGGAGGACACAGACATTCAGTCCGTAGCACATACCAACAATACTCCCATATTAGGCCCTTCACGCTGGTTATTCCCTCTACCTACAGCAATCTTCCCCAGGAACTGAAGGCCATCGTTTTTTCACTTCTTTCAAATGTTTGCTTGAATGCTAACTTCTGAATGAATTCTACCTTCATCAACCTATTTAAATTTACAATCCACTTACCGTACTCACACCCACATACATGGTTTTTATTTCTTTTACCATGCTCCTTACTTTTCATTTCATGTGTCCCTTTCCAGAATTTCAACATATTGTATAATTTATTAAATTATGTGCATTTTATACCTTCCATCATTAAAATATAAGTTCCACAAGGGCAGATTTTTGTGTTTTTTCTGGCCATCCAGGGCTTTGGCTGTGAACACTAACAATTTCCAATTATCTTGTATTCCAGCTTCTTAGTGAGCCAGGTAATGTAAGAGAAATAAGTGACGCAAGAAAGACGACAAGGGTTGTTTTTGAGTATTTTTGTAATCCATCACTTAGTTCAGCACTTGGCACATGATAGGTATTCAAGATAAGTTTGCAGAACTGCACTAAACCTCTAAAGATTTGTTTTAAATTTCTAAGTAGCAGTGAATGACAAGAAAAGAAAATACAACTAATATTCCAGGAATATTTTTGCCATCATAGTTTTATCACATTTTTACAGTTGAAATTTTTCATAGACTTTGGGGAGTTTTGTTGCCTATAGTCACTTAAACTCTGTTATTTTAACATCTTGTTTGCTTGTTTTTTCTATGATGAAGCTAGTAATTGAGCTCAAAATAAAAGAGAAATGCTGCAAGCCTAGATTTTTTAAAGAATGCATGTTTGTTTCATTTGATTGTGTTATTCTTTTGTCCCCATGGAGCCGAACTGCTCAGAATTTTATCTGTGATTCTATTTGTCATTTTGTTTTGTCAGATATGGAATTTGGCCATGAATAATTTCTTTTTGAGTCATCCTATAAGTCATATACAATTTATGTAAGAAAATTCTCGTAACTATTTACATTAGAATATGTCAATCCTACAGAAAATATACTATGAGCTTCTTTAGAATTGAGAAAAATATTATGGCATAACTGTGTTTTATGGAATTAAAATCACTAGTTGATATGTCATACTTTCTTATGAAAGTAGATTATAAAATAGTTTGGGAATCCTGTGAGTTTTATAGATGACTGTGTGTATGGGTGTGTGTGAGTATGTGTGTGTGTGTGTGTGTGTGTGTATGTGCATGTGTGTGTTTCTGTGGATAGGCACACACACTTGTTTTTTATGGTGGTGGTAGTGACAACAGCAAGGACAACAGCAGTGCTGATGTCCTTATTTTTGTTTTTCAGAAAGAGACAAAAGATTGGTAACATAAAGAAAAGGCAGTAAGCAATCACAAATTGGACTTCGAACAGGAGTCATTCTAAAGTGCTAGAAATTGAAAGGAAAGGTTGAAATAGGTTGAATTTACACAATGCTCCTTTAAATAGGATTTTTTATAAATTATATTAAATGCTAAATTTAGGTCTGGTTTTCTATTTTGTGTTCAAATTCTTATTGCTATACTCTTTTAGAAGGAGAGCAAAACATTTTCATGGACACATCAGTAAGTTGACCAATTTAACTTATTTTTTTTGTGGAAAATTCACTATCTGTGACTATTCTAAGACACTTCACTGAATTTTCTATTAATTTTATTAGATTTTAAAAACTTTTTGTTTCACAAGGAATTATGTTTATTTCCTCCAGGGAAGGAATCAACCTAGAAAAAGATTACACTGCATTTGGATCTAGGCATCTTATGGCATTAAAGTGGTTCTATGTATGCATATCTGAAAGAATTGTGTATTCTAAAGTTCCATATTTGAGAAACCAAATATAAAACCAATGAAAACCCAAATCTAAATTGTTAATAAAAATACATTATATAACAAAAAGGTATATGAGTCCAAAATTTAGATCTTAATATTTGGAATCTTGCTGTATCAATTTACTTGAGATTTTAATTTACCTGAAAAAGCACCAAATATGCATGTGCTATGCTTTGTACTTAACATTTTTCTTATATCATTTAAAGGGATAAAAATTTACCCTCTGGTGCTCACTGATAATATGCGTAAATTCTTATAAAACAAGTTTTGAAGACAATAGCATAATCTGCATCTTTCCTTAATATCATGTCTCAGGTATAAAGAAATAAAATGGTTTTAACCAGCTTCATATCAGTAAGTTCAAATTACATTAAAAGATAATTTTTTCCTTAATCTATATTTTAGAATTTAGTAATAGTCTCCTACAATTATGTCTTTGAAGATACACTCTCCATTAATATCAATATGTTACAAAAGTCATGATAATACACAGTTCACAAAAAGGAATTCTCCATTCATATGTAATGAATATTAAATTAATAGGTAATAGGTAATTTTAATATTGACTAATCTAATTGCATGTCCATATCCACCTCTCTTCATCAAAAAGAAAAGCTCAGTCACATTAAAAAAATCTTTTTTTGAATAATCTTTTTTAAACTTTTGTCATGTTTTGCCAATAAAAACTAAAAGCAATCCTTTGTTTTAGCAATAATTTTCTGATTATTGCTGGGTTATAACTAATAATTTTAAAAGAATTGTCTTCCTGTCCATATTTGTTGATTAATATAATCTTCACTGCAAAAACCTTCTTTCAGTATTTCCAAATGTTCTTATTTGATCACTGTTCTCATTGCAGTAATTTTTAAAAATCTGAACTCACAAAGGTTTGTTCTAAAAATTGGAAAAGCTCTAGGGGTTCTATGATGGGGTTCATAGATGCCACGGTTTGATATATGAATCATGCTATAACTCTAAAAATCATAACATTTACAATTCTGAAATAGTTACCAAGTCCATGATTTATTCCAAAATATAATGCTGGTTTAAAGTCTTGCTTTCATGATCTTGGAATTGTGATGGTTTGATGCGATAGTCTTGTGATTCATGGGGATAGCTCATTCATTATTTTTGAGTGGGATAAAGATAGTAGAGCTTATTTATAACTCCCTTAATTGTTTGAAGCTAGAGATGGAGATATAAAATTCTACAACTTAGTTTGCCCTATTCTTGCTTATGTTGTATCACAAGGACAAAGATTCATTAAAGAGACCTTTAAAATGTGTTAATCTAGGTACTTTAATGAAATTTGTTTGCAGGGCGACCTGTCCCACTTATTTATGCTTAGTAGTATTCATACATAATGGTAATGTGACTGCTCATCTCTAAACCATTAAGGAAAGAAATATGAGAAAAGGGGCACAATGATTAATTTGGGGTGGACTGCTTAGAAGTTTTTTGCCTTTTAAAGCAAACTGTGCTTATCTTAGTTAGCCTTTTTTTTTCAAAAGCATTAAAAATTTGAATTAAAATATGCAGTAGACCAGGAACACTGTAAAATTGAAAAGGTAAGTAGTATTTATCACCGTGAATAAGTATGTGAAATAGATTTAATACACAGTTTCTAAGAAGTTAAAGAGTTTCAGTGTTCCATAAGCATTTTATCCAAAAAATAAATGTCTTTTAAGAATGTGTTTCCTATTGTTCAACTAACTTTATATTGTTAACCCTCTTTCCCAGAGAAATGTCCCCGATCTTTCATGGTTAATCATCTCACTTATGCTTTTGATCTTACATTGTCCTTTGAATTTTCACCTTTCCACTTCTTTTATCTTTACTTACTTTGCTACTCTAGCTATTTGTACAAATACTAAATACATGTTAGACAACACTTCTGTGAAACAAACCATCACACTATGGCTATACATCAATCACACCAAAATATAGTGGCTGAAAATCCATGAATTTTATCTTTTGCTCATGAATCTGACATTTGGGCAGGGACCATCCTGGCCAGCTGTAATCCTTGCAGTAGCAGTTGTAATCGTTCTAAAGGTTTGAGGCTAGAATCATGTGAAACCTTGCTCACTCACATATCGGGAGGTTGAAGTAGACTGTCATCAGTTAGGAGTTTAGCTGACACTGTTAGCCAGAATACCTCTCTGCGTGGCCTGGGTTTCTTTACAACATGATGGCTGCATTCCAAGGGAAGGACTCCGAGAGAAAGAGATCCACGTTAAAACCCAATCACTTTAATGACCTAGCCTCAGAAATCACACAGTGTCACTTACACTGCATTCTCTTCATAGAGGCAGCCAAGAAGAGCTGCCCAATTTTAATGGAAGAGTAAATAGATTTGCCTCTTTATGAAGTACAGGCAATGCACTGAAAGAGCCTGAGGGACAAGAAGTATTGTTGTGGCCATATTAGGAAAATACGATCTTCCCATCTGCTCACGAGAATTCATATTCCCCACATGTAATATGTGCTCTCACCATCCTCCAAGAACCCCCCTAAAATGCCATTTCAGAATCAGGCTCATCTCAAGTATCAGGATGTCCATACCTAAATCAGGTGCAAGTACAGATGAGCCCCCCCCCCCAGTGTACTTTTTCAAATATGGTCCCTTGAGTACAGTTCTCAGTTTGAAGCCCTGAGAACTAGAAAGATATTTCCTTCCCCCCAAGATATAATAGAGAGACAGGCATTGATAACCACTACAGACACCTTCATCAAGAAAATGAAACTGGACCACCTTCTTACACCTGTACATAAGAATAAACTCAAAACAGATTAAAGGCTTAAATGCTAGGCCCAAAACCATGAAACTGCTAGAAGAATACATAGACAATAAACTCTCTGACATTTCTCTTAGTAATATTTTTTTGATATATCTTCTTGGGCAAGGGAAATAAAAGAAAAAATAAACAAATGTGACTGACTACATCAAACTAAAAAGTTTTTGCACAGCAAAGGAAATTATTAACAAGATGAAAAGACAACACACTGAATGAGAGAAAATATTTTCCAATGATACATCTGATAAGTGGTTAATATTCAAAATTCATATTAAAAAAACTCATACAACACAACACCAAGAAAAGAAACAATCCAATTTAAAAATGAGCAGAGGACCTGAAAAGATATTTCTCCAAAGAGGACATACGGACGGCGAATAGACATGAAAAGATGCTCAACATCATTAATTATCAGAGAAATGCGAATTAAAACCACAATGAGATATCACCTCATACCTGTCAGAATGCTCGCCATCAATAAATCAACAAACAACAAGTGCTGGAGAGGATCTGGAGAAAAGGGAACCCTGGTGCACTGTTGGTGGGACTGCAAATTGGTACAGCCACTATGGAAAACAGTTTGGAGGTTCCTCAAAAAATAGAACTACCTATGACCATCAATTCCAATTCTGGGTATTTATCTGAAAAAAATCCAAAGCACTATTTTGAAAAGATATATGCACCCTCATGTTCACTGCAGTTTTATTTACAATAGCCAAGATATGGGAGCAACCTATGTGCCCATCAGTGGACAGTTGGATAAAAAAGAGGTGGTATATACATACAATGGAATATTACTTGACATAAAAAAATGAAATCTTACCATTTGTGACAACGTGGATGGACCTGGAGGGTATTATGCTAAGTGAAATAAGCCAGGCAGAGAAAGACAAATATCATATGATCTCACTTATATGTAGAATCTAAAGAACAAAATAAAGTAGAATAAACTAATCAGGGGGATCACCTGCTAAATTATATAAATGTCTAACCACTATTCTGTACACCTGAAACTAATATAAACTACTGAATGTCAACTGTAATTGAAAAATAGTAATTTTTAAAAGGTGGCAATAAGAGGCCTACAGCAGTCACTAATCCACAGAAATTCTGAAATCCAGCTGGTCGACATATCGCTAGTTCCTGGATCAGGGCTCGGTACTGCTACCTGGAGATGATCCTGGAGAGAGCCCTTGACTCTGCTCTTTTGATTCTTGGCTGTGCCTCTGTGATGTCTTTCATAAAAAGTGGCTGAGATTTGCCACTGAGTGGTTCCCTCAACCTCCTTCTTGCCCGTGGTCCTATGGGAATCCAAAGACTTCTTTCCACTTTGTGTCTTGTTTGCTTGTTTGTTTTTAGTTCGAGCCAGCAGTATTTCTACTAGTGAAGTTCTCTGTAAACTTTGTGGATTTCCTATGACTGCTACTGGAGTTTAGTTCTTTAGACAAAAGGCACACCCAAAATCTCATGGGATAAGCCCTTCTCTGTCTTAGGCTTCCTGTTAGAATCTTGAGGGCATTGCCTTTATGGTTCTTAGATCTTTATTTAATGAAAGAGGATCATGAGATCCTTAGAAGGCCTGTAAACCCTTAGAGGGCCTTTGGTCTGACTAAAAATGTCTGACACATTGCCATAAATCTTTCTGAGGTCTTAACAAATGAACTTTTATTGCCATCCATGATTTGATCGTTGTGCTAAAATCCTATATTTGAGAATCATGCTGTGGTTGGATCTTATTTTTTAACTCAGTGAGTCTGGGCTCCTATACATATTTTTAAAATTTTGTTTGAAAACTGAACAATTCTTTTTCCCTCTATATTTCTCTTCTCTCATTTTATTATAGGCAGCAAGAAGAAGCCAGGTGTACTTCAGTGCTTTTCCTGGAAATCTCCTTAGATAAATTATGTAATTTATTGGGAATATTTTCTATTTTTCATGTTATGTTACAGGCAATTCAGACTTATATATCTTTGCTCATACTTTTAATCTTTGTTTGAATTGTTCCCACTTAACATTAGTCTGTAAAACATGAGTACATCCTCCCTTATTCCACCAATGTCCTCTATCTGCAGAAGCCCTTTGACTCCTCACTAACTTCCTAACAAAAATAACAACTTTCTCTTTTGTGCTCATGGATAATTTCAGTCATCCCCACAAAACTGTGAGCTTCCTGTAGACAGGAACCATTTATTACGAATCTCTCCGTCATTTACATGTATAATTACAGACCATCAACTTTCATCTAATTGATCTATAAACAACCCACACAGCTACCTTAACACTGACTGCTACAAACTACCTTTTTCTTCTTAATTCCTATTTGGATTATTTTCTAATGAACAAAGTTTGAAGTAAACATAATGGAAATATTTGACAACTACCATTTGTGTTATTGTGTATGGTATATTTTAAAAAATGCAAAAGGAGACAAGATGCTAAGGCTAAGAATAAAACTAAGCAAACAAAAATGTCACATCATTTATTTTTCTTGTTTTCATTACTTTTGCATTGTTTTTCTGAATCTGAGTTGTAAAAGTGATATATGAAGTCACCAGAGAATCAGTATCTGGTTATTATTTTTTAAAGTACTTATCACAGCACAATTTGGCATATAAACTATCTTCTTTGTCACAAATCAACATGCATGAAATATGCTTAAATCTTATTTAATATTGGCTGTCCTATATTGGTTTCAAGATGATACAAGTAGAATTATAACTTTATACCTTTATTATTTATAATACTAAAGAATCACAGCCTCAAATTAGATAAATTAGATTTATGTGTCATATACTTAATGTAACAATTCTCTAGAAAGCAAGGGGATAATGTTACTTTATTTATCTTTGTATGCTATAGACATTAATATGAATAAGTTGGATAAAATAAAACACTATGCTGTTTTTATATTATTTGTATTTTCCTCCGTAATTATTAATATTTTTGTTTAACACACATATATTTACACATTTAACCTTGCAAATGACTTTAAAAACTTTTTAACTCTAGTTTATAAAATTAACTTATTGTTGTCAAATTACCTCATGTCTTACCCTAATTCTTATGGCTTTGACTTTTGTCTAATGGAGTGAAACTCTCCCTGGGGCAACAGGGAATTTATCCATTGATGTGTGGAGTAATCTGTAGTTTTGAATGTCTTAGAGCACTTGGTAAGAAGAAAGAATGATGACCGCCATTTTGAATGTTTCCAGAAATTTTGCTCATTTATTTCCATTTGTTTGTCAGAGCTAGGTCAACCCTAAAGGCACTCTCTCTCACCCGTTTTTTGTAAGAAGGAAGAAAGGGCAAACACATATTTAGTGGAATATAGACTGATGCATTAGAAAAGATGGCTCTATTGATTACAGGAACCATAGGGCCTTAACTGTTTAACTCTTTGACACACAGCAGCCACTTAAATAACAATTAAAAAATGTTTTAAGTTTTTCTTATAGAATGAACTTTTAATATTGGCAGGAGCCTGAATCACTTATGAATTTTCCAAGGAAAATGTTTAGGTTATCCTTGGATTTGTCAGAATGCAAAAAGAATGGCTCTTTTCTAAACTCAGAATTTGAAACAAATTGGCAGAAACTTCACTCTAATGAATGAAATTATACAGGCAGAAATTGTAAGACTATGAAGAAAGATAGTAGAGGTTGGGTATTTAAAAGTAGAGAAGGTAGAATTTGAAAATCAAGTTATAGCTCGAAAGTTGGAAAGATATAAAATAGCAGGTAAGTTTTAAATTATCTATTGTAAAATTTAACAAGTGAATCTCAATTTTTTAGGGGTATAAATTGCATGAAAGCATACATGGTATTTTTTAAACATGGCAATGACATGTAGTATTGTGTGATAGCAAACAGGAAAAAAGTAGAAGCAGATTTTCTGGTATTTTCCTCATAATTTGGTAATCCTGGGTCTTTAAGCAGCATGCAGCCAGATTTTGGGAAATCACCAAATGAAAGTGCTGCTGGATAGTCACAATTACCATGATTAACCTAAATCAGAAGTTCTGGGGACTGTCTCTGATAGTTACCATTTACCTATCCTAAAAACCTAAAAAGAGGTGGGATAGGAAATTAAAAACATACTAAGACATGGGCCGGCCGAGTGGCGCGATGGTTAAGAACTCGCTTGGGATGCCAGAGGGCCCCGGTTCGGATCCCAGTTATGAGGGCCAGTAACACTGCCCTCCACAGCTAAGATGCTGAACAACAGCTCAACCTGGAGCTGGGCTGCCTATGAGTCGCCGGCGACGGCATGGGCTGCAGTCCCTGTGGCAGTGGGTAGCCATGGGCTACCGTGTGTGGCCAGCAGCCAGCATGAGCGGCCAGCAGCCGCAGTGAGCGGCCGTCCAGAAGCCGGTGACTGATCTGCCTCGCCAGAGAAGAGCGCAATGATGGTGCCAACTTGGGCCAGTGAAGCAACATCCTCCACAACTAGATTGAAGAACAAAACGACAGCAACTTGTCTGTTCCCCTTTCCCCAATTCCCCAGCACTGTTCCCATCCCCCCAATTCCCCAATAAAAATCTTAAAAAAAAAAAACATACTAAGACAAAGAGAGAGGGAAGAGGTTTATTTCATAGAGGAAATTTGCCTAAAGAAATACAGAGGGTGCCAAAAAAAATGTATACACATTTTAAGAAAGGAAAAATCTATTAAAATTGTAATACTCAATATACACCGATAATAAAAGATGAATACAAGTTTCGTTTGACTTCTGCAATTACAAGAGGTGCTCACAGTGGTTCCCATCAGCATCCAGACACTTCTGATTATGGCGAACTACTGCTTGAGCAACTTTAACCAAAGTGTCCATCTGTATACATTTTTTTGGCACCCCCGGAGGTTTTTTTGTCTTATTTTATTTTGGTTTTTGTTTATTTTTGTGCATTTCTGTTTATGCAAACTACATAAAAGATTTATAGTAATAAATCTCAGAATAGGAGGAAAACTCATGAGATTATTTTCTCAGTTCCTTCACTAGGCAGGTAAGATATTATTTATATGTTTTACAGAATAAACAACAGAGCTCCAGAGGAGGTAAAGGAATTTTTCTCTTAGGTGATGGTAGAGTATAGAAGAACCCAGGTCTCTTTTCTCCCATTTCTGTAATATTTTTCAGTATATAAACTTCTGATTTCTGAAAATCAAACCTAATGCTATGTATCAAAATTTACTTTGACGATTACTTAAAGTTACCAATGACAAAGAATGGAGTTTAAATTATTACATTGCTTTGCATGTGATTTTAAGGTTATGAAAAATATGAGGTTAAAAAATTTTTATCCATTAATTCTGAAAATGCCTTCATTTGACTGTGATTGACATTTAAAAAAATGATTGACAGGCTCTGAGTGGTGAGAAAAATGACAGCCTTAAGTATTCTCAACAAGTTAAATTTTAAAGGAATTAACTTGCTAATGGATTAACAGTGCTCAATGAAGAAACAGCTGACCATTACTTTTTATATTACTGGTTTATCATTCTTCATAAAACACTGATAATAATTCTCACAAGTTCTTCCTGGGACTCCAATGAAACAAAATATTGCTTTAGGTAAGATTTTATTATGAACCCCAAATTAACCCTTAGGTCAGTCACTGTACCTTAGGATCTTGATAATTCACTATAGAACACTAAGGCACTTTTTTCGTATCTAGTAGCTTTTTGGATATACACATAGCATTTTTCTCAAATTCATGCAAAATGACTGGGCAATTAAATCAAAATTATTTCCATATATTATTCTCCCTCTGAACTCAGATCCATGTTATAATTCTGACCATTTTGCTAAAGAGTTAGCAAAATCTTTGGTCTTACAGAATAAAGTTAGATGTACCCATTTTTAGTTCTGAAAGAAAATTGAAGCTTCAGCTATAAGCTTCATTCATGTAGCATCTTATCTAGGGAAAAAAAAACAATGATTTTTGAAGTATTTAATGCAGATAAGTACCCTTTTAACAAATCTCCCAGAAGTCAATTTTGTCTCCTAAGCTAACATTTTTTCCTCAGTTGCTCCATTATTGTCAATATCCTTTAAGTCAATAATTATTAACTTATATCCATCTTGTTTTTTCACTCTCTATATACAATTCCAACTTATTTCTATATATTGGTAATTTTCTTTTTACATTTCTCATATTCTTCATTTTATTCAAAGAAAAATTTCTAGTGATCACTTTTTCATATCACTAAACCTAGATAATGCAATGACCTCCATTAGGTCCAAAACCAAATTCTCACAAGTGCAGGATAAGGAAATCCTGCTTAACAGTAATAACATGTATGGAAAAGCAGAGGAGTCATGGTTGATGATACACTCAATGTAAATCAACAGTCAGTCACCTTGGGTTGCAGGATTAGAAAGAGAAGTACTAAAAAATAGAGAGTTTAGGACACTCTTTTATAATGGGCTTTGGAATTTCATGACCTGGACTTGAATCTTTATTGTTTGACCTTAACTCACAGCCAGGTTTCTCATCTTTAATATGGTGATAGTGAAAAAAAAAAAAAGAAAAAAACTAGCAAACTAAGAAAATAAAAAAATAAAAAATAAATAAAATTGAGATAATGATAACTATCATTTGTTGTGTGTTTACCACTTGGCAGGCTATAAGTGCCTTATATGTTTTATTTCTCTTAACTATCATAGTGACCCTGTTAAATAAATCGCACTATTATACCATTTTACAGAGCAAAATAATGGGTCCCAAGAAGGCAAATTAATTTTTTCCAATATCACACAGCTAATATGCCACAGAACATGAACTGCAACCCCTGGTCTCAGACATCAGAGCCTATGATTTCACCACTGAGCTTCGAGTGAGATTATGTGTGCTTACCACTGACATTGGGATAGGCACACAGAAGGTGTTCGGTAAATGTTGGTATCATTCCCTTGTAATTTCATTCTATATTGTGCTTTTTAGAACATAAATTTTAAGTACTGGATTCATTCCTAGCTACCATATGATGAAAGTTCTATAAACTAAAGTGAGTTGAACCATTTTGAAGAGTGAGCAGGATGTTGAAATGCACCATAGTTACCAACAGTGAGGTGTTGCACATGCTCAGTCTGAAGAATAAAGGACCCTGAATATTCATGATTATCTTTAAGGTACAAGAGAAACAGTGTTGTCTTGTATATGACCCCATCGGAATGGAAAATGATGGATGAATGAAATGTACAAGAAGAGGTATCTTAATCAATGGAAAAGTCCTTTCTAACAATCCGAATTGCCCAAGAGTGGATGAACTGCTTCAGGAGAAAAAAAAAAAATCAGATTATATCCTTGAACACCAAAAGCATACTACACCTGGCCTTGGTTACATTCCCAGTCTTTGGCTAGAATGATCTTTTTATGAGACTTCTGGTTGAACACTTGACTTTAATAATATCACCATGCTTCCCATCTTTTGTCAAGCTCTAACTCAGCCGCAAATGTGAGCCTCCCACACCCAGTTACTTGTTTTAGATACATCCTACTATCATCTCATCTCCACACTTTTGGTGTTCTATCATTTTCCTAATTGTTTCCCCATGGCTACATCTTTTGTCAACACTTCCCACTCTGTTCTCTAGAAACCCTGGCCCATTAATAACAATGTACCCCTATAGCATCATCCTCTTCACTCAGTGCCCTATTTGCCTACTTGTCTTACCAAAAATCTGACATCCCTTGAATCAAACTGTTCCCCTGTTTCACTGTCCTAGATTAGTGGCTTATTTTCCCTGTAACACTGGGCCAAAATTCGGGTATAACTTCTTGATCTCCATGCCATTCCAAACAATCACCCTTTAATCCCCTTGAAAGCATGTCTTTGAGGCACCTGTCATCTAGCTTTGTAGACTTCTCTCCATCCCTTTTGTTGCCTTTTGGATCTCCTCCACATTTTTTGAGAATATTGGTATTTTTCTCACAGTTGACCAGAGAGATTTTAATGTACACATTGTTGAGGAGTAATCCAACTGCTTATCCCTTTGGTTCCTGCTTTTTATATTTCCAGGTTCCTTCTCATCTGCTGCATTTCAGAAATGTATTTCCAAGATTATACTCTAGGTATTTCCCACACCTATCATTGAGCCAGACACATACCAAAAAATATATCTGATTAATACATCGCTCCTTTTTATTACCTTACCTGTATTCACTGTTGTGATTTTAACATTTTGTTTAATTTGTGCAATTAAAATCTATCTTTTCTATTATTCTTTACAATTCTTTCTGTTATACTCTCTTCTGGACAATTTGTCTCCTCTCTGAACTTTATCTCCTTTCCCATGTAGTTCAGACTCCACGGTCCATCTTTTCAGGTGCTTAGTTACAAAATATTCTTTTGTTTTTTATTCTGTTTTCACACTTACCCTGGAACAAATCAGTTTCTAGAGATGCTCAAGCCTTCCCATCACAAAACAATGTCACCCTTGAACACAGATTCCCCTCTAGCTACCATTTATTGGTTTCCTTTATTGGTAGAAGTCACAACACATCTTAAAAAGGGTTCTACAGTTATTATTTCTGTACTTCCTTGCTCCCCATTCATTTCTCATCCCACATTAATCTGGCATCTGGTCCCACTACTCTACTGAATCTACTTTCACTAATATCTACATTTACCTCAGTATTATCAGATCCAGTGAAACATTTTCTGTGCCTTTTCACTTCATCTCCTGGTGACAATTGATGCTGTTGAACACTCATTCCTTCCTGAAATTCTCTTCCATCTGAGATTCTGTGATCTTTCTATCCTAGCATCCCTTATATCTCTTTGTTTTTCTATTCTATCATTTTCCTCTACTCTTGTTTCTCCACTCATATTTAATATTTTATATACTCTCCCTACAGGACCTCAACCAAACTGAAAACTATAGCCACCACACATGCACTAATGATTCTCAATTTCCAGGCAAGAAATATCAGTATCAGAACACCATCCTTCAAACTGCCTTGTTAATATCTCCACATGCCTGAACCTCATGCCACTGCCTAAACTCAACTTTTCATCCTTCTACCGGAACCTCCTCCTCTTCCTTTGCTGTCTATCTCAGAACATGGCATCATATTATTCTCACCAGAAATGTCAAGAGCCCTTTTGTATTTCTTTCTCTTCCTTTTCCTCAAATCTACTCAGTCCCAAGATATTCTTTCATTTATTCAAATGCCATTTATTAAGCAATCATTATGTATTATGACAGAAGAAATACATGGAAAGGAAATTAGACAATAATGTAGATGCAAAGTTATGCAAATTCATAATATATTAGGTAAACTCAGAGAGTCTAACTGAGTAGAACTGTCCAATATCTCCAAACCCACCTTTGTCTTCTCCTTTCTTTTTCCACAGTCACTCCTGTTTTCTTTCTACTTTGTTTCAGTAGCTTATTGTCCAATGCATTTGGGCCCTTTAATCTGCACTCCACACTGTTGTCAGAGTGACCTTTATAAAGTGCCATTTTGATCATATCACTAGCTGAATTTCCAACCTTAAGTGGTTCTCAAGACTGTCATGCTATAGTTCACAGTTCAGAGCTTAACATCCAAAGCCCTTTATATTTAGGCCCCAGATTTGTTTCTAGCCTCCTCTTATGCCATTGCTTCACTTGTTTTCACTACTTCTTCATATGGTGTCTTTTTCCTGGAGTGTGTGAGGTTGTTTCATATCTCTGAACCTCCTCACTTATTATTACCTCTTCACAGAATATACTTTCCCTTACTATGTTCATGTAGCTAATTCCCAGGAAGTCTTTCCTGATGACTGACTACCTCAAGCCTTTACTCAGATATTCTTCCTTTGTTTTCATATCTCTTTTTGTATACCAATCTCATGGAAGTTACTAATTCATTCACTCAATTTTCATTGAGCACCATGTATTGCAGTTTAATTTACTTGCCCTTTTTCCACCCACACTGTAAGTTCCCTGAGAGATTATATCCCATTTTAGACTGGATTTCCAGGACCTAGATAGCCATATAGATAGATAGATGGCATGCAATAAATAGATATAAAATGAGTGAATTCCTACCACAAGAGTCACCAAAAGAAGCATACCATATTAATAGAATTTATGGGGAGACCTGTAGCTAGCTGCTAGGATGGCTAGTCCTAGAACCAGGCTGCTTCTATGAATCATAGGTTTACCACTTACTAGCTGTGTCCATGGGGAGTTTACCTAACCTCTCTAGGGCTCTACTTCTATAAAGTGTAGAAAATAATAGTCTCTACCTTATAGAATTGTTAGAAGACTACATTAATCCATACATGTAAAGGATGTAGAGTAAGGTCTGGTCATAGTAAGAATTCAATAAAGATCAGCAATAATTGTAACCAGAGGTTCATATCCACAAAATGACACCTTCATTATATATTATATATTAGGTTTTAGAAACAGACATCTTGTTGATTTAATTGATTTTCAACATTCCTTCAAACTCTTAAGCCCTATGCATTTATGATAATCAAGTCATGCATTTCAAGTACTTTTTTAGTAGTATTGATTATTCTTTAATAAAGAATATAACCTTTGTTAAAAACATGCTACTTTTTTGTTTGTTTGTTTTGTTTTATTTTGTGGACCAGTGGTAAGATGGAAAATAATTTTGATATGATATGTGCCAAAAGTACAGAAATTCATTTAATATTTAGGCATACCCCATTCCTGTTGACTTCCTTTATCTCCAAGAATATTGTAAATCACTTTTTTTTTAAGCCTGAAAGCATGTAAAAACTTCAGGAACAATTCAGGTAGGTCTTTGTAACTTAGGTATGATTCTAGGAGCAGGGAGCATCTTGAGACAGTGTCATAACTTGATGCTTTATATATAGTTGAATAAGCATTCCTACATTTTTACTGGGAGAGTTAAAATTTAAGGCCAGACTCTATTCAATCCAACAAACATTTATTGAGAATTTAACATAGCTCTACTATAAGACATAAAGACAATGAAGCATAGTCTCAGCCCTTGGGAAGTCTGAAGACAGGTAAAGATAGACAACAAAACCGTTGTAATCCTGTAGGAGGTGTTTTAACAGAGATGACAGAGATTAACAGAAGTTATTGTTGTAACATAGAGAATTAAACTTAAATCAAGCATTCAAAGGACGAAAATGGCATGTGATTTCAACCAAC
Organism: Hipposideros armiger; assembly: GCF_001890085.2. NCBI lineage: Eukaryota > Metazoa > Chordata > Mammalia > Chiroptera > Hipposideridae > Hipposideros > Hipposideros armiger. Next base: position 1,098,235 of record NW_017731524.1, on the reverse strand, counting down.
AATAATTTATAGATGTTTACCAGGCAAGAAAGAGCTGAAGTGAGTAGAACAAGGAGGTAAAAGCACAGAGGCATAGTATGTGTGTAGGGCTTCAATGAGTGTAGCATTACTAGAGAATAAATTTTAAGTGGTGAAGTAATGGAACATGAGATCAGGAAAGGAGGTTCTTGCATTTCCTATTAAGGTATTTTAGTCAGCACTCCAGTAAAAACAAAACAAAACAAAACAAAACAAAAACTGAAATAAAAACCAGGAATCAGGGCAAGTCTATCATATTAGATGCTCTTAGTCATAGTCACAGATTGGACTACCACTCACTGATCACAGGGAACTCAGCTTCCAACCCAGGTATACCAGTCCCAGGGAAGTCCATTTTTTCCAATCTGACATACTAGTGGAGAAAAGTTTTAATATTCAGATTAGGTTCTTACTGATTTTAAGGCACAGCAAAGATGAGAGTGCAGGTGGCTAGTGTCATCCACATTATCAACACGGCCCCCTAGAATATCATACTTTATGCAAAAATTTTCTTTAGTGAGGAGTCCTGCCTTCTATTTTGAAGATTAAAATATTCTGCATTTGGATACTTGTATTTATTGTATTGGGATAATACAATCTATAATATATGTTGAGAAATTGATAAACCTAAAGGATATCCATTTTAGGTCACTTAGGGTTGGAGGATTAGTCATCTAAATGATTTTTTGCTTTGTTTTCTAAACTAATAGTTATCAGATAGTAGGGGGAAAATATCAGAACAGTGTGGCCAAAAAAGACAGTAATTACGCATTGTCACTCTTTGTCATCGCTGTTCTGCTCCGCTTAAACTTCTCTTCAATTCTCCATTACATGGCACTTCTCCTCATATGAAGCTAATCTACTTGTCTGTCCCTACATCAACTTGCTTTTTCCCACCTCTGTACCTCTTTACTCCTCCTGGAGAGCTTTTCTCCCAACTTTATCCTGGACAAGGATTTCTTTTCTGCTAATGCCCAAAGGAAGGCTCTTTTTCCAGATCTCGTTTGAACTCTCCTCACTTGACAATTAAGGATCTACCTATTGCCTATTTGCTCTCAGATCCCCTTCTTTCCAGCTTCTACTTTGCTCTGTATTTGTCTCATTCCTTTGACCTCTGATTTCTAGTTAAGTTAAGCCAATGGGAGACACTTGCGCAAGATTGGAAGGTGAGATGAGGGGAGAAGACAGGATAATCCTCCCCATCTTTCTCCTTGCTGTGGCGTCTCCAGGAGCATCAGGTCTCATGTCTACTATGGATTCAGCTTCATAGAATTCACTCTCTTTTTGTGATCTCAGTTCACCTTGGATGCTCCTGGCTTCTGATTCCTCCAGCTTTCTACAGTTGATAATCTCTGAATTCTCTCAGTGTTTGGCTTCTCAGCTCTCCCTTTGCCTGGGTAACCAATTCCCTCTGATAAGTTCCTCCTGTTAGAAAGCTGTATAGTACTTTCTGTCTTCCAGCCTGGACTCTGACTTATGAAGCACACCTTTCAATTTTTATAAGTATGTATATGCTATATTGACTGTCAATTTTTCTATAAATGTTTCATTTGAATAAATGTAAATATTTTGTTATCCTCACTCAGGTTTATAGTCACTTAAAGAAATGCTAATTTTTATTTCATTAAACACTTTCCTAAACAAAACCTAGCCTAGTATTCTTTCTGCATTTAGTAGGTTTTAAATAAATAATGAGCAAAGTTTATGTTCCCTTTATCTTTGCTTTCTCTCTAAGAATTTAGTTAGTTCCCTTTACTACATTGGTTGTTTGTGTTAAACCTACCATCCAAAAACATTTCCTTATCGCTAATAAAACAACTAAAATGGGTAACAGAAAAACTTAAATCTTGCAATACAATGGCTTATGATAAGTGAGACTTGAATAGGAATGTGAGGTATACAAATGCAATAGTTAATATTATAAAATCAAAATACTAATATAAATTATATTTTATATAATCATATTAAAATAATAATATAAAATAAAAAATATTTAAGTATCATACCTCTTTGTGCCATGTGTCAGCTGTGTGTGCTCTCCTATTGTAGTTAAGCCTCGGTTACTGTTTGCACATCAATGAGAGGGATGGACCCTCAGACTGATACATTATGAAGTCCAGCTGTGATTGCAATGGAGAAGCTGTTGTGTAGGGGCTGACCCTACAGAATTGGATTCGTTTTAGTAGGGCCCTGGCGCCTGCTGACTCTGTCCTTTGGGTGTGCCATTTGTGGAGGTGGTTGAGTGGTTCTCTGGTGTGGTCTGAATCTGGCCACTGGTGTGTTGGTTCTGGGGCTTCTTAGGAGAGGCTCTGTTGCAGGCCAAGTTCAGCTGCTTCCTGTGCCCTACCCAGGGCCGCATGGTATGAACCACAAAGTGATTTTCAGATGGTTTTCACTTGTGCTGGGCTTAGAGGTGCTTGGGAGAGCTAAGCTGTGAGCTGAGGCTGGCTGCTGCTACTGCTGGGCTTGGGGCTGCTTAAAAGAGGTAAGGATCATACCAAGGCCAGATGCTGCTTGTTTGGGGTTTGTGAACCTTTGAGAGATTTTAGAAAAGTTTACAGTGTCTGCCAAGAGAGGGCTTTTGTATGGAAAAGCCACTGGAAGCAGCAATGATGGGACCCCAAGTTGGGTGGGGTGGGGTCTCAGGGAAACACTAGGTGAAGTGAATGATGTTAGTCCGGTTAAGGGAGACTCAGATATGGTGCCCACCTGTGTCTGCAGGCTGGGTCAGTGAAGGGCTCAACAAAGGAATCATGACTTCTGCCAGCAATTCTGTCTTGGAGAAAGTTGCCTCTCCGGCCCTCACTCAGAAGCCAGACAATTCAGTTCCTCTCTGTCTGTCCCTGACGTCTTTCGAGCTGCTGCCCCAGCACTGGAGCTCAGAGCAAGTGAGCCTGTCGGTAGATAAGTTTATGCATGGGCCATTTGAGAGGTGCACCTGGAACTCTAGCCCCCCCCCACCCCACAGCCCTGTCTCACTCAGCCACAATCTTCACTGTTTTTCACAGCCAGAGGTTGTGGAGACTTCTCCTCCTGGCAGTGGGACCTTGGGCTGGGGAACCTGATACTGGGCTGGAACCTCTTGCTTCTCAGGGGAGACCACTGCCGCTGAGATAGACTTCCCAATTTTTAACTGCCACATATAGGTATGGGATCAGCCTTGTTCCATGTCTCTGCCAATGCTACAAGTCTCAGCGTGATTTCTTCTGTATGTCCTTACTTATAGAACTTCTGTTTAGCTAGACTCCAGGCAATGCTCAATGATGGTTGTTCTGTGGTTTAGTTATAATTTTGATGTGGTCGTGAGAGAAGGCAAACACAGTGTTAACCTACTCTGCCATCTTGATCAGAATAGAGACCATACTCTTAACCACCCACCATCCTAAGTTGTTTTTCCATGAGGAATGCAAGAATATTTCTGAAACATTGTTTATGATAGCAAAAGAAAGAAAAAAGGAAATGATATGCTCAAGAATAGCAGATGGGTTAAATAAATAATAATTTATTCAGACACTGAAATAAATGCTAGTTAGCTTTTCAAAATTTTTTTATTATATTTGTTGACAGAATGTCATTTTAAAAAGTGTGTTTAAAAAGATGCATTTAGTAGGATTCCATCATGAAAGTAACAAGATTTTAACCTTTTGGGGTTTTTTTGGTTTGTTTTAGTTATTTTTTCCACAATGAAAATAACATGCTATAATAATAATAATATATTGTTATATACTTCTTATAACATGTAGGCCATGCACGGCTTGTAAAGTCAAGATTCTGGGACTGAGATTGGGCAGTAATATTACCTTATACAGAAGTCTCTCTTATTAAGGCTTTCTAACAGGATATGTTACATTTTTAACATGAATCAATTTTACACAAATGTCTCATATATATATATAGATATAGATATAGATATAGATATAGATATAGATATATAGATATATATATATATAGAGAGAGATCTGAAAGAGAAGTACCTTTCTATGTGTACTTATATAGTTTGCTTGCAAAAATTCTTAAAATAGCTTTTACCCATTAAAATCTTAAGAGGATTACACAAGCTAAATTAGTGCCTGGACTGCAGAAAAACATAATGAACTTAATATTATTGCTTTCCAAAATATAGACCAATTCTTAATAGACTATTTTACAATAGAAAGTGCCTTTAGGGGTCCATATAACAAAATTAAGATCAGTTTATAAAGCTTTACAAAAGGCTTGGTGGCAGCATAAAAATATCCAGTGTAATTATTTGTGAGTTCGTTTGCTCACACACAATTTCCCTTCCCAGTCCAGGCTTGGTTCATAAGGAAGTGGACTGACAGACCTCTGACTTTTCTTCTAAAACTTGCATTTGTATTGTGCTTTAATACATAAAGGCTACTTAAATTTATCTAGTCAAAGTCAGATCTAACGTTGTTGGAGTTGAGATGTGAGAATGATTGATTTAGGTTTGTCCTCAATTATCTAATCTAAAGTTAGTTACTGAGGCAAATTTAAAGATAGCTATGATGCTCTAAGCTCCAATGGGCAGGAGATCCCTCAGTGGCTTATTGTTCTTTATAGCTTTTTGTCTATAGTCCAGACTGAGAGCCCTGCTACTCAATGTGAAGTCTGCCACTCTACATTTTCACATCTTCAGTAGCCTGAGTTCTCGGTTGGTTTATGTTCTTAGATTTAGCCTCCTTCTCACCTTCCCTGTAATGTTCCAAGCTGGCTTAAGCAGGTACTACTTTTATCACATGGCTAAGCCTTCTCTAGTCTAATGCAGAGATGGACCAAACAATTTTAAACATTTAAGGCCATATACATGGCATCAAAAATTTGAAATTGAAATGGCATTGAGATTTGATAATCAGGTCCTTTAAAGATATACCTTAGTTCTTTTTTTTTTCCATAGTAATTTTTATTAACCAAACACAATGAACTCCCTGTTCAGTGCTTTGTGTGTTTTTTTTAAATAAGCCAGCCATATTACAATACAGAAAATGGTCTTCTATCAAGAAACATAATGTTTATAATTAAATGCAAATGTATTTATAAAGAGCATTTTGTATGCTGAGTCATTTCATGTTTGTAGGCAAAAATCTTGAGGCCGTTGTTTCATTGTCATAGCCGTGCTCACAAAGATTTAAAATTGATTTTCAGTTATGATAAGATTTTCAAAGAGGAAGACTAAAAGTGGGATAAGAAAGGCCTCTGATTTGTATGGAAAGTACTGAAGAGTTTATTTAAATTATGTGACGGTCTAAGGATATGTTGAGGTATTGATCAGGGTTGATTTGATATCAGCTTTCAATATTAAACATCGTTCCTGCTGGCCCTCAAAGTGAAGGCTTACCCTAGTCTTAAAGTCTGCCTATTGGTATAATTGGGCTAAAGAAACAATTACTTTTGAGAACATCTTCTTTGCAGTTTCTGACCAATTTTTTGTTTGTTCCATGGCTTCTATGTTAATTACTTTATTTTCAATTAATAAAAAAGTTCAGCAATACTATTTCTCTTCATTGATGTGTGGCTAGCCCTCCAAAGCGAAAACTGGTCCCATTGTTAAAACATATTAGAGAGAAGTTTGGGTTTGGTCGTTTTTTACTTTAAAAAATTCTATATCAAAATAGTAAAAGTTATGGTCAACTTTCAAAACTAAAATAAATGTAGCTGGAAAAGAAAAGCATATGTTTTAATATAGTCACCAGAACCTAGTATGTGGGAAATCTTCTAAATTTTATTGTGGGCTGTTTCACATGTCGATTCATGGATGGAGGGTGTACTGTACATAAGTAGTCCATGATGAGTGAAGCAGCTAATTAACATATGAATAGTAATCCACTTAATATTAGTTAAAGGAGTAGCTTTCCAGAGGAAGAATTGTGTTGCACTTGAAGTCATCACTAGTCATTTAAATTGACATTGGGCAGGTAATAGAAAATATACCTTCATCAGCAGAAAGAAGGGGTGGAGAGAAGGTGTAAGAAAAAAAGGCAGATTAAAATTACTCAGAGGTTTATGATATGGCATTTATTCTTCTGATTCTGTGAAAATAAAATTTAAATGATATATAATTTTATGCTTTTGGACTTTTATTGTTACCTAGTATTGCCTAATTTTTCCTTAAATGAAATACATGATGCAGATAACCTGTGGGAGAAATGTGTTATGGTCTGACAGCTTAATCCACTTGAATGTTCTAAGATATTCTAACCAAGACATGTGCATAAAATGTCACTGTATATGTAAATATGACAAATAATGTTTTATCAAAGTTACTGTTGTTAAGGATTCCCTTAAGATTTAGAGGTTTCATCACTTTGTACTCCTCCTCCATCGTTAATGGTATACCCCACATAAATTACTGAGTTCTAGGCATATATTTCTATTCTTAGACACTTTATTGAAGTCCCCTAGTCAAAAAAGAAAATCCATATTGGAATGTTAGTGGTAAACCTCAGTTGCATAAGTAATGGTGATCCTGCGTAATGAATAATTTAGTCATACTTTAAAAATAATTCATCAGGAACAACATGTGAGTAGGAAACAAGATGAAGTGCTAGCATATGAATGCTGTCCCGACATTACTATGTGCAGAATGTTGCATTTCATAACATCACTTTGTTAACTACACTTCCTTGTCCTCAGAGGCTCCATCAAAAATCGGTGGTTTCAGAAAACCATAGCATTATCATTACTACTTAAGTCTGAATAACTTAAGTCTGAATAAATGTAGTTAAAGCAAGTGGTCTGTCTCCAGCAACTAAACCTAGAACCTAGAACCTAGAAATAGTGCCAAGGTTGTAGCCAATTCCTAATGTACAAGCTAAACCCACATCTCTCTAATATACAGCTGGTACCACCTTTGAGTTTGTGTCCTCTAGTTTAATAGCTAACTCAGTGTTTTTCAGTGAGGGGTTATTTTGACCTTCCCCCATCCAGGCTTAACACTTGGCAATGCCTGGAGACATTTCTAGTTGTCACACAGGGTGGGAGAGTATCTAGTGGGTCAAGGCCAAGGATGCTGCTTTACTTCCTACAATGCATAAGGCAACGCCAGAACAAACATCTTCTGACTAAAAATGTCAACAGTGCCTAGGATAAGAAACACAGTTACTAATTCAAGGTTCCTCATCCTTTCATTAAAGTGAAATAAACCCTGGATAGTTTTAGGAGTCCATCTTAAACTTTGAGCTATGACAAAGTCTTGTAAGTCAACCAAACTGTAACAGAAAAGCTCTGCCATTGTAGATCAGAGACTTACAAACTCAAAGAGGGACAAGGCAGGTGATATAAATTGAGTTACGCGGCCATGGTCTTGTTTGCTGCATTCCTCCCATATTAAGGGGGCAGCCACTGTCCACCTCCAGGAATTTGTAGCCAGGCAGGAACAAAGGTCTACTGTGACCAGAGCTGCTAATTTTTAAAAAGGAGCCAGAAACCTAGATTTTTAAAAAATGTGGTGTACCCTAAATTTTAATTGTTCCCAATTCTATATTTAATGGACTAGGAAGGCCAAGCAGAATAGACCAGATTAAATTTAGTCTTCTGGCCATCAGGTTTTTCCTCTCATATCAGTTCTGATTGTCATGAGCACCTTCCTTCCTCCTTCCCTCCCTTCCGTCCTTCCTTCCTGTCCTCTATTTGCTTAACAGACACTAACTGGGCACCTATTATGTGATGATGTAGAGGATAGCTAGGATTGTATAGGAGCATACAGAATTCTTGATTATTCTGAACTGATGAGTTTATCCTTGACTGAGGATCAAGCTGACTCTTTCCTGATTCTTAGTAATGTGTTTTGAATTAATTGATCAACTGATTGGTAGATCTGTTTCCTTACCCTTAACAGCTTTTCTTATTAAAATGTCAACACATACCTGGGTATCTCATGCCCCAATTGACCTTTAGCAACTCAGAGCAACTCAGGGATGGTGCTTTGAAAATTGAAAATACTAAATTTAATGGCTTAGAGACTTTTTACTCAATGATTCTATCTTTTTAAAAAAAATTTATTTTATTATATTTTATTTATATTTTTGTGGTCAGCAGCTACCTTTATTTGGACGAAACACTTGAGTCAGATGATACTCCCAACGGAGCAATACAGCTTATGAGCAGAACAGGAAAAAAGGGGGAACTAACTGGAGCCAGTTTCTACTATTTTCCATGTGTGTTCACAATTTTTTTTTTTGAGTTGGCCTTGAGTATGAATTTAGAGAAAGCTAATGGAACACCAAGTACTAATGTGAAGAGACCCTACATGATACACACACTGGACATGTCATGCCGAGCTGTCCCCCCACTTTGACTAAGATGGGAAGGAATGATTAAGCTGTTAAGAAAGATGAAGTTATTCAGTAGGAAGCACACTTCCAGGTCAGGTATGAGGCACCAGACTTCTGAGTAAAGCAATTTCTGTCAAGTGATCTGTAAAAATATAGAAGACTAAGGTTTGGAAAAAAGATAAACAAGGAGACTTTTAAAAATCTCTTCTACTGGGACAAACTATTTAAGACAGAAACAAAACTCATTTCAGTTTAACCTGTTTCTCACTAAAATTTATGCCAGGGCTGAACCTTAAGGAAAACTAAGTTTAAATCTCTTTCAGGGGTGGGGGAAGAAAACATGATACAGTTTTTAATGAATATTATAGAGGCATAATTTCAAACTTTAAAATGGCCTGAAACAGCATACTATTCATTTTGCTGATCAGTGATATACTACAGAGAATCATGAGTCGAGGGTTTAGTTACATGTATATTGTGGGTCAAAAGACTCATGAACATGCCAAGCAGGCCATGTTTCTTGGAAGTTTGTCCAGTTTCTAGTCTTGCTTTCAGTAATCCTGCAATGGAGCTGCAGTGGGGCACACTGTGAGGCATTCGGCACCACTTTCCTATAAGCTAGCCCATACCCCTCTGCCCATCCTCAGATGATCGGTCTGTTTGTGCCAGTGCCCTTGGAAGGTGACAGTCTGATGTGACTCCTGCCAGTGTCTTGCTCTTGTGTGTTGCTCTGGCGTGTTTCAAATGCTACTGAAGACATGGATTCTGAGCCGTTTTCCTTATACTGAGTCCAATAGGAAACTGCTTTCTGGGCATCCCTCCCTTGGGACGATGGTTATTTCTCTCATTTTTTCCTTTCTTTTCTCCTCATATTTGTAGTAGGGGCTCCGCAACATGACAAGCAGAAGGATAGCAGGGATGAGAAAGTAGGGAGCGTAGATATGAGGAGTAGTCAGTCATACATGCAAATCCTTAGGTCCCTGTCCTTTGAAACCACTGGCTTTGGAGAAATCCTCAGAAATATCGAGAGAATTGGAATTAGAATTGTCATGGGGTGAACTGAGCAGATGATTGTGGGAGTGAAGGTCCACTTGCAGCCTTCTTTGAAGAAGGCATATGTTGCAGTGGGAAAGAAAGGCAGCTGAAACTCAAGCTGGCAAAACAAGAAGGACTTATACCACATTGCGAGGGGGGGGGTTCTGTAACAAAGCGTCTTTGAGCTCCTTAGGGTGCCACTTTAGCAGGTTTCTCAACTTGATGGGGTAGAGTTTGCTCGGTAGCCCCAACTACCCCAAAAGCAGGGTGATGGGGATGTATGGAGGAGGCAGAGGCCCAGCAGCCCCTCCAGACCATGTCAGGTGCCCCGATTTCCCATCATCCTTTGGGTGGGCCGGGCAAGAGGGCTTCACTCGCTGGGACCGCAGATATGGGAATAGGCTCCTCCATCTCTTTTTCTTTTTCCTCAATTTTTATTTTTTAATTTATGCCCTTCTTCACTTTATTACAACTAATTGATTTAAGGACTTAGGACACTAACTATTTTTGAAGCGCTTTAAAGAGCACAAACCGAATCTGGCAGGATGAGAATTTTGTCTTTAACATCAATGTCATTTGCATAGATCCTGCTATCCTGTTTTGTGTGTATTGGGAGCTGTTCTAAGAAACTCACGCCTAATAAGTCATTTAATTCCTGCAACAATCCTGGGAGATTATCTTCATTTTGTAGGTGAGGAAACTGAGTCACCGATAGGTTAAGGGAGCTGGCCTGATCATTATCACACAGCTGGCAAGTGTGGAAGCCAGAATTTGAACCCTAGCTGTCTGGGGTCAACCTCTTGTTCTTCACCATTATGCCATAAAGAAAGACCAGCAGAATAAACATGTGCATTTAAAAGCTGAGGGGAGAGGGAGGGAATGGAAGGAAAACAAATTCTGCACTTCACCCTTTCCAATAAGTCTTTGTAAAGTTTAATCCTTGCTCTTTCTTCAGGCTCCTACAAATACACACACACACACACACACACACACACACACACACACACACACACTCACTCACTCACTCATTCACTCACACACTATTTACATGTAGTCAGACATCAGGCCTCTAACAAAGCTTGCATTCTGGATGGTTCAGAGCCACAGTGGTGGGTCTAGTAGTAAAGAGATTACATTTCTCCCCTTGGCCAGGGTGTATTAACATTGAATCTCCACCCTCACCCTGTGATGATGAGAATTAGGTTAAGTAGTTTTTGCCTTTCACACTCTCTTCTAAGTAATTAACCCACTTTATACACAGTTTTATCTTTTAAATGTAACACAATCATCATTGGCAATTGTTTAGCTCAAATCTAGACTACTCTAGTATATTTGCAGGTTTTTTAACAATGAAATTTCTCTACTTGCAAGTTTAATTCTCAGAAAATAAAAATATAAACTTGAAATGAGGTTAAGAGTTAGAAAACCCCATTTAAGTATGTGTGCATTTTATTAATATAATAGAAACAAGACTCATTTTTGAATCAAGGCTTATTCTCAGGCGACTCAGGAAAGAATTTTCTTCAAAAAAAAAACAAAACAAAACAAAAAACCTGTTTCCATATAGTAAAGTGGACTCATTGCATTAGTCATCTACAGTGTTAGAAACTAGTAATTGTTTTTTATGCTTTTCCAGCCTCTTAATTTAGTAAACCTATAATTGAAAAGTGAAATTTCGTAATAAAATAATATAACTCAGTTCATGTTGCTATGGGAAAGTAGGTTTCCTCCTACTTTAGTTTATTAATTTTCAAATAATGCTTAAGGGCTTGTTATGATAGTTCTTTACAAGGTAGTAAATATATATTTATCCAGACTGTCTGGGTTGAAAACTAATTAATATTAGAAACTGAAGCACTTAGGCTCGTTATTTCTGGAAATCAAATGACTCCAAATACCATTTTCATGTTAAATCCAATGTGCACTGATCCAGGGATATCCTCTCACCACGAACCATAATCTAAAACATCCCTTTTCCTCATTATTGTTGGTAAGCAAGCCAATGGGGACTTTAAAACGTGGCATTGAAGAGGGGAGTTGGGAAGACAGGTAGTGAAACAGCCATCTGAAAGAACAAAAGAAGATAAAAACGAAGCTATTGAAATAGTTAAAAGTGTCTTTGAAGGTAAATTTGCAGAGAAGGACGACAGAAAGACACATTATCTGAAGGAAAATATCAAACCCTACAGAAACCAGGAAGTATGGCCAAGGCTAAGTGAGTAGGGTTTGCTATCATTCCTATTGGTACTGCTTGCTTTGTCTCGCAGTGATATTTGTAACAGAGCCACACATTTTAAAATTTGTGTTAACATATAGTAGTAAGGGTAGGAAAGGGGAATTTTACTATTCAAGAGGAAAATGAACACAGAAGAACACAAGGAATCTCACATCGTTGATTCACACTTTTAAATGATCAAATTATGTTAGATTTTTAAAATTATTTCTACACAAACTCTTTAAAAAGACAAATGAGGGTTTTTCATTGCCATTAAATAATTCCTAGGGTTAGAAATTTTAAAAAAAGTTTAAATAATATGGCAGATACACCACTGTAAATACACAATAAAATACTGTTCATATTTATTAATATTTATTTAATGAATTAGGTGACAATCATGATACATGTGGTAAGTGGAAGTGAGGAAATTATTGAAAACTTGTGTGTTTGTGGGTTTGAATCAGGATATGGGGAGATCATATGGGGAAAATATTATTTTGAAAAATTAAAATCATTGATTTAATAACTGCAAAAGTTGGCTGTACTACTTTAGAAACGTGAAAAAGTAGCAATTGATTATTGTGTAATATCAAATACTGATATTTGCACTGACTTCCTGTCTATAGACACAAAAGTTTTCAACAGCCAACAGCAATCCTATGAAATGTTCTTTAAAAAATGGCATAAGATTATAATTTATGCAATGAACATATCCTTGAAAAGTTACAGACAAGCATAATCTTTATATTAAAACTTTTGTAATGATAGGGAAGAAAACATTTTAAAAGAAATTTCCAATTCAATCCTTCAGTAAAATATTTATCTCATTTTAATATTTATTCGATAATATGTAAACTGGTTCACATTGAGACACACTTTTTGATAATGAATTTTTATTTGTCAAAAAGTAAATTCCTTTAGGCTAACCCTGATTTGGTTTTGTTTGTTTTTGTCCCACATTTGAAACGTTTTCTTTATTTTTGAATACTATTCAATGATGGCAATTATTCATGAGCAGGAAATAAATTAGAAGAATAAGAAATGTGGCTGGGGTGGATAAGAGTGGAATGAAATGTTCATTACTTTGGTCAACGTCTTGACATTGCTGACATAAAGTGCTGGAGGTGTGTGTGGGAGAGACTGATCCCCCTAATGTATTAGTATCTTTGCATTCCCAACTTCACCACAACTTTCTATTATAATACTGAGGAAAGTGACATCACTACTTAAGAGATGAGAAATGCCAGTCTGCGACATCTCTCCATTTTCCCATTCAGTAACAATAGCAAAACCACAATAATGACAACAATAATATTTGTTGAGCAGTTACTGTGTGAGTACTTAAAAGTGAACATAACACCTCCCTTCTGTGTCCCATCTTGGTTCAGTTTTCTCCATAAGAGTATTAGTAATTTGTATACTATATACGTTATATGTGTGTTGTCTTTCTCTCCCAACTAGAATGTAAGTTCCAAAAGTACCCCTAATGAGACATTGAAATGAACAGCCCTGAAACCTTCTATTTACAGTTGACCCCTGAACAATGTGGGTTTGAACTGTGTGAGTCCAATTATACACAGAATTTTTTCAATAAATACTGTAAATGTATTTTCTCTTCCCTGTGATTTTTCTTAATAATATTGTCTTTTCTCTAGTTTAGTCTATTATAAGAATATAGTATATAACATAATATACAAAACATGTTTTAATGAACCATTTATGTGTATGTTATTGATAAGTTTCCTTGTCCACAAACAGTAGGCTATTAGTAAAGTTTTTGTGAAGCCAAAGGTAACATGAATTTTTGACTGCACGGGGGTTGGCGCCCTAACCCCGCATCATTCATGGATCAACTGTACTTCTTTTTATGTAAAATCATTATTTTCCTGCAACATTTTTGTAGCAATATTTTGTTTCCTATGGACATGGCAACAAGACTAATGTTAAGGCCCTAAAATAGGAATAAGTGTGGAATGTAAGAGTTACAGAAAGGGAGTCATTGTGGTTGGATTTTAGAGAATGAGATGTTAAAAGAGGCAGGAAGAGGCCCAGACTACCTTTGATGCTGTAATTAGGATGGAAAGGCTACATGTAATGGGAAGACATGAGGGGTTTTAAGCATGGGAGAGGCTTTCAGGTTAAACAGATCTTTCAGCTACATTGAGAATGCTAGACTTCGGCCAGGGTGTAGCTGCAAAATAAAATCCTGAAGGCAACTTAGGAAAGCATTGCAGTAAACCAGACAGGAAATGATGGTGGTGGCAGCTGAAATAGAAAAGTAGACATATTGGAAATATATGTAATGGTACTAGAACCAAGATACTTTCCTAATTGATGTCACTAAAATAAGCTCTGTGAGGGCAAAAAATTTCTCTCTCTTGTTCATTGTGAATCCCTGGTACCTACAAAGGGGCCTGGCACATAAGAGATGCTCTACTTTTAAATCAAATGAATGAATAAATGAAAGGAGAGAAAGAGAAAGAATAAAAGCATTTTTATTTACAGCTGGGATTTAAATACTATTTTCCAATTCGTGAAACCAGAGAGGGATACAAGATTTTTGGCCTTTCTTGTAGAAAACGGTGTAAAATTGTCAATTGTCCTTGTTTAGTAAGAACTATCCAATATTCTTAGGTTGTGTTCTTCTTACTAAAGTTCAGTGCTCTTTGACCACCAATGAAATGGTGGTGATAGTGTAATAGAATAGATAATTTTTGTGTTTTGTTTTGTTTGTAATGGCTTTAGTTGACAAAATTAAAAAATGGCAACCTGATGTTTGTTA
>NW_017731524.1:1076598-1083395 GCF_001890085.2 Hipposideros armiger | reverse complement strand
GTACCACCTGTATTTAAATTAACTCTGTTATTCTTTCTAATTAGGGGTGGGTTAAGCATATGCCTTCTCAAGCACTGAAAAAATTAATCCCCCATTTTATGAGAAAAGCAATGTAACTATAATATTGATAAAAGACCCTTTGCAATAAAAATATATTTTGCTTTATATCTTTTAAGTATTGATTTTAGAAGCCCAAAAGTTTTTTAGCCTTTATAATTTCTCCTAAATTTGGCTAAGTTTAATTACTTTCAATAATAAATTTCCTAACTGTGAGACTGTTTTTTAAGTCACTGCTGTAGTCACAGCAGTGACCTCAATAATCAGAATATCTCTCTTGTGGATATTTCTAAATAAAGCTGATGAAATTTTCCAGTCTAATTTATATAAAAGGAACCGATCTAGGCCAAATAATATTCTTCTGTGTTTATATTAAGAGAAAATAGGGAAACCTTCTTAACATTCAAGAACAGCGTTTACTCTATAGGTTGTGACATTCTATTTATATTGCGTTGGAAATTCACACCATATTTTCTTTAGTTATTGGCTTGTAAAATAAGGTCAGATAATATGAAATGGAATTTTTTACATAATTGAGTAGGTGACTGACTTACATATCTTTACAGATTATCTCTTTAAAATCAATTATATTTAAAAGTTGTAAAACGTACCTTAAATCTTTATAGGAATATAAAGTAATTGTTGTTATGTAGACAGCTAAAATGGAAATTTTGCAACTCACTTCACAGCACAGACAGTTGTCTTTTTAAGGATAAACGTGGGCTATTCCGATTTCTAACAGAATAAAGCACGTCAGTATTACTTGCTTCATTCAGATTTATTTCCTTCAGCTAAATCGACTCACTTTATCAAGGGCATTGACCTTAATACATTACATTGCAGATATAAGCTTCAGTTACCTATGCTGGTGACTGCTGCTCTTTGTAAATATCTAAAAACATCATGTCTGTTTGGAAGTGACAGGTTAAGAAAGAAAACCTGAAAGTATGAATATATTATTATTATGAATTCTTTCAAATGTAACTCGTGGTCCCCCCCCCAATAAAGCAATATGGTAGCATGTCCTCTTTCTTAATCAAAACATATATTGCCTCTTAGATGTAAATTATAACATTCATACAAGGTTACAAATAGTATATTAAAAGTTTTCAAAAATCTAAATTATTCAATGCAAAATGTAAGCTCCTTTAAGTTGTCAAGTCAGCCAGTAATTGCTCCTTTGATAACTTAATCATTAAAATTATATTTTTATGCTTTCAGTTTTTTTAAAAAAACCTTTGACCCATGTTCTTAAGAAGTAAACATTCAATAAAACTGAAAGAAAAAAAAAAAGAAATAAACACTCTTAGGGCAGTAGTGGAGCAGGGCTTAGGGTCACATCACTGGAGTAGGCAACCCGCATCTGAGTCTTCACTTGGCTGCTAATTAAATATTCATTTTTGATTTGAGCAAGTTACTAAGCATTGTTTTGCCCGTGTCTTCTCATTTGTAGAATGGGGATAATAATAATATTTATCTCAGTGTAGTAAGGACTACATGAGTTAATATTCATGAAGTTCTTACTAAGTTGTCAAGAAATTCTAAAAATATGTATTGTCATATATACACACACACACACACACACATTCTTGTGCCAAAATTATACTATATCATATAAAATAATAGTAACTTTGGCTTCCTTTTATCAAGAAGGGAGTTTTGAAATAATGATAAACTGCTGAAACAGATAATCCTATAAAAAGAGTTACCAAAAAACCAAAACAAAACAAAAATTAGGCTACGATTCATATTTTCTTTAATCTCCACCCTACCATAAAAATTAGCATCAGGGACTTTGCTGAAGTACTTTAATTATCATTTTGTCAAAAAACAGATAAAACTTATGCAATATTGTTTTTCTGTGTTATGATGAAAACCATGATTTGAATTGAGGTGTAACTGAAATACATTTCACTCTTCATATAAAATATTACTGACAGCCATCAAGAAATTAAAGAACTCGTAAATAATTAGTTTCCCATTATCCTAAAAAAACAAAAATCTTCTAGAAAATAACTCTTTTTGACTAGCAGGCCAGTCCCTAACAATTGTGGACCTGTGCAAAAGTATCGTTGGAAGCTCACATACCAGACATTTAAATAGTTAAAGGCCGTAAAGCAAGTTGACAAACTATTAAGTAAAATATATCTTCCTGCCTTGACAAATATGCTCCGTAACAACTTGGGTGTCCAGATACAAGTTTAATGGAATCCCCAGAGCCCTTGAAGATCCACAGCCAACTTCCGTCTCTGACACCTCTCCCCAAGTGCCTCCCCCTTCTCTTCCCATCCTGGTCAGCATCATGAGTTGCCTTGGCATGAATTTGGAAGTCCCACCCTCACAGCAATACTCAATTCTCATCTCCCTCAAATATTTGCCCTCTGGTAGCCTTTCAGACCCCAATATGGCAGATCAATCCTCAAAAAGACAGGCTCCAAGAATAGGAATTTGAAAGTTTCAGCAAAGGTGAATTGGCTTGCTTGTGTAGGGTTTTCTAGGCTTGTACCTGTACACGGTCCTTACATTCCCACGGATTTCTCACCACATGTGGAAGGCTACACAGGACTAGGGCAGGGAGTTCTCCCGCCTGGGTGTAATGATGAACGGGACTGCAAATCCAAGAAGATTATTTCATAAACCACACATGAAATCAGTTCCATTATAGTCACACCTGGCATGTAGTAGGCAATTTAAGGACATAATAAATATTTTTTCTACTATAATACACTGTTTAGACTGAGTGACCTACTGCTGCTGGGTTATTTAGAGCAATATAGTTTGTTAGGAGCAACACAGGTCTGGCCCATTTTCCTTATTCCCACGAGTTTCTCCTAAAACAGTGACCTCACTGATATACAAGCTCAGTGTGGTCACTGATTCAGTTAGTCAACCATTCAATAAATATTTACAAAGCATCTATTATGTGTCAGGAACAATGCCAGCACTGGGATACAGTGTTCCAAAAATAGGCACCATTTCTGCCTTCCCCAAACTTAAATCTAGGGGGAAAAAATCACACAAATAAAGGTAATAATAATACTGTGTGATAAGTGATATGCAGTGAGCTCCAAAAACACACAGATTACTGCCTTGAAAAACAGAGGGACTTTTTTATGGAAAGGAACTTTTGAGCTGACATATAAAGGAGAGGTAGGGATTAGGCAAACAAAGAGTGGGGGAAGGCATACAAGAACCAGAGTAAAAGAAAACATGCAAATTCAAGGAACTGAATATATATTTATGGAGAGAGAGAAAGATATCTCAATATCATTATGGTTGGTGGAATTTGAAAAGAGAGATAGTAACTGATGATCATTGATGTGGTCTGCAGGAGTCAGATAATGCAGGACCTCAAAAATCATGTCAAGGATTGGACTTGATTCTACGAGTAAAGAGGGGTCCACTGAAGGGCTTTACGCAGGATAAACATGATCAGCTTATTGTCTTATGCAAGTCATAATGACATCAAAACAGAATAGATTTGAAATCCTTTGTCATTATACAGTCAGCCGATAATGTGGGCCTATTCCAAGGATATGACAGGAATATTAGGAGGGATCAAGAGATTGAAGAAATTGGAAATAGAACCTTATTTAGTTAGCAGGACATGCTAGTTGTTTGAGTGTAGAAAGTGAAGGAAATGGAGAACGGGTTCTGGATTTCTGTGTTAGGCATCTGGACAGTTGGTAATCTCTACTAAGAAGAGTGAGAAGAAAAAGAGGTTTAGGTTGCAAATGAAAGAAGGTGAGCGAGTTGGTAAGTGCATTCTCAGACATCCTGAGTTTAAGAATAATAGTGAGACATCTAAGCAGAGATGGCAGTGGTCAGTGGAGACACTTAGGGAAGAGAGTCAAGCTGTCGGAATAGATTTGGGTACTAACAGCACATAGGGAGTCAATAAAACCAGGGTAAGGAGCACAAGAGCACCAGAGGGAGTACGTGAGGTGAGAATAAATGTTGAAAGGCAGAGAACTCTGAGCATGAATTGGCAGAGAAAAAAGAAATCGTGGAGAAATGGGAGTGATATCAGAAAAGAGCATGAAGGGTGGTGAAGGGAATACCTGAAGTGTTAAATACAGCTAAGAAACTTTAGCCAACAAATTAGGAAGAAAAAAAAAAAGCCTGTCACACAACTTTATATTAATTCATATGCACTCATATGCACTGCTGTTTCCCACAGACTACATACACGTATAATCATAGCCACTCACAAACCATATATCCACCCACACACATTCACAGACACCACTCATAGTTCCATAAACCCAGGGCATGGCAATACCAACGTAGACATTCTCATTCATTAAATTCAACCCCAGGTCTCGGCTAGTACATTAATTATTAACTTAAGGAAGTCTACTGATTTAAAATGAGAAAGCTTTGGTTTGTGGCTTAAACAAGAACATGGCTCACTTTTCCATCTGTTAAACGGACACAGTAATACTAGCATAGAGACGTTTTGGGCTTTAATTGATGTTTACCAAGTGATTTGAAAGCCTAAGATGAAAGGTGCTATGTAATGCTATTACTGTTGCTGGGAATGAGGTGGTGACCTACCTTAATATTTGAGCATTGCAATATTTTAAACCACAATGTAATCCAGAATGATAAAATACAAGATATTATTAGATGACTTAGAAGTGGTAAGGCTATCACTAAAATGTCCTGTTAGCTATTTATGTTTCATTATCTTTTTTATGTCTGCTCAGTTTTAGCCCTTATTAGTCATGCAGCTCTCTCATTCCCTACTTTGTCTTAACATTCTAGAACAATTCAGCTGGAAGGGACCTTGGGGATCTTCCAATACAACCTTGAATTCAACAGATAAAGCAACTGAGTCCCAAGCTTATATTATTTATTCCCAAATCACCCAGTTGGAATTTAAAATCAAGACACCTGACTTCTGTGTTTCTTCACTAGAGAATATTTCACAAACAGGAAAATAATTCTGAAATTAGAATACCATACCAGATAAGGGATGTAAGAAAATGTTACCAGTAACAACGAGATAAACAGATTAACAATAGCTATGAGAAAGATGAAATAGCACTTCTTTTTTAAATTAAAAAAAGGAACACTTTAAATTTAATATTGAAAACAGAATACCTATTACTGAAGAAAACTAATACACAATGGAGACACAAGAGGAGAATGAAAGTAATTAAAATTCATGAATTAAAATTGAGTTATTCAGCTTCATCTATTGTTAGTCTTGGTAAAAGGAGCAAATTTGTTTGCTTTGGATATCAGAAGATGGGATTTATGTTTTTCAACAAATATTTTTTGAGTACAACCTATGACCCAGATACTCTGGTAAGTTCTGAGAGAAAAAAAAAAGAAGAGAAAAAGCTAAGATCTCCCTTTTCATTTAGTTTATAGTGGGAAGACAATAAACAAGTTAAAAATAATAATTTCAGATTTGAAGCCATGCTATAATGGAAATAAACAGGGTTGCTTATTTGAGCTTTTAATTTAGATAGAACGGTCTAGGAAAAAGGTCTAGGCCAGAAGCCTGAAAGATGATCAGGAATGAGGCAGGTGATGAATAGGAGGAAGAGTGTTCCAAGCAGAGAGAATGACATGACGAGAAGAAGCTTGGTTTAGAACAAACAGAAAAAAGCCAGTATGTGTGGCACTCAGTGAATAAGTGAGAGAATCATATGAGGGTAAAGATGGTAGGAATCACATTGCATTGTGCTGTGAAAGCGAGTGTTAGGAGTTTGGACTTTTAGTGTTAGAAGGAACCATAGAAATGTTTTCATTATGCCAATAAATGGTTAAATATTTGTTTTAAAGGTTGTTCTGATTATTTCCTTGAAAATGGGGAGTGCAAGGAGCAAAGAACATTGTGGTGGTCCAGATAAGAGTCGAAGGTCCACTTGGACTGAAGGAGCAATAATGGAGATAGAGGGATATGAGCAGGGTTATGATATATTGCTGACAAGGTAGATGTGACAGATACAGGGAGAGAGGAGTAAGCATGACTTTGGGGAGTGGAAAATAGGTGCAAAATAGTGTTGGAAAGACAAGAAGAGAAGCAGATTTGAATGGGGGAAGTGAAGACTTCATTTTGGCGTACTTTGAGTTTGAAATATTGATTGGATATCCAAGTGGAAACATCAAGGGGGCAGTTGGATATACAAACCTGGAGCTCAGAGGAGAGGAGAGGGTACTAAATATACACATTTGGGAGTTATATTTATATAGTACATTAGCCAGCTTCTAGAAGATAAAGGGACATTGGAAGATAAAGAAGAGGACTCAGGAACTGCACGTTGAGGATCAGTAATACGTATAAGGCACAGGAACAAAAAAACTAGCCAATGAGACTGAAAAAGAATAACCAGATAGGTAGGAGAAAAGCCAGGAGGTTGTGGTGTTTTGAAAATCAAATGTGTCAGGAAGGAGTAAATGGTCAATTATGCCCAATGCTGCTAAGAGGTCAAATTAAACAAGGCAGAGAAATCTTCTCTCATTGGCAACATTGAGGTCATTGGTGATCGTAACAAGAATACGTAGTTTTGTGGTGGTGAGGATAAAATTAGAATGGATTGAAGAGCTAGCCAAGTGAGATGAGAAAGTGGAAACAGTGAGTATAGGCAAATATTTCAAGAAATTTTTCAATACAGGAGAACAGAGAAATGGACAGTATAAGGCAGAGATGTTGAAGCCAGGATGGTGTGGGCATGTGCGTGTGTTTGTGTGTGTGTGTGTGTGTGTGTGTGTGTGTGTGTGTGTGT
>NW_017731524.1:1069005-1073508 GCF_001890085.2 Hipposideros armiger | reverse complement strand
AATGATGGTGCCAACTTGGGCCAGTGAAGCAACGTCCTCCACAACTAGACTGAAGAACAAAAGCATAGCAACTTCTGTTCCCCTTCCCCCAATTCCCCAGCACTGTTCCCATCCCCCCAATTCCCCAATAAAAATCTTAAAAATAAAAAAAAGAATAATTATGGTACTTATAGCACCTTGGAAACAAATGCTGTTTTACTTTTTTCAGATCTAATTATATATGTTCTTAGGCTATATTTATTACTTATTAACAATCATTATCAGAGTAACTAGTTTTGTTCTAAAATCTGTAAAAATGTTAGGAGAAAAAGCCACGTATGTCCCCAACCAGGGGAACTAGATATGGCTTTGGCCTTCTTGCCCCTTTATACACTCTCTCTTTCCAGAAATTGATCCATTTTCATGATAGCAACTAGTTGATGCCTTGATTCCTCCCAAATCTGTATATTTCTAACTTGTTTCTCATAAGGTACATTTTCATACCTGTAGCCACAATGTAGGACCCAGAAACAGAACTTCTATATCATTTTTGATGCATCCTCAATGTCATTAGTGTCTAACGCACAGTAAGAACTCAAAAAATATTTGTTGAATAAATAAGTAAATGAATGTAGCCTCTGAGGAAATACTGCTATTTCATTCATTAATTTAAAAATTATATTCAGTACCTGCTTTGTGCCACATTTTATATTAGACTTTTAAAATACAAATCTGGGTAATACACAGCCTTTTCATAGGGTAACTCAAGAGCAGTTGGAGATGCTCAATAGATAAATCTAGGTGCTAAGGAAATAAATTGAATACGCTATTTTATATGCTAAGAAAGCAATTTTAGTTAAAGATAATTTAAACAATTGTGTTAAATATAACAATCTATCAAAAATGTGTCAAGACTTTTCTCAAATTCTTATAGGAAGGGGATTTGAGATCATTTCTTATTATTTGTCTCACATGAATCATATAAAGAGATGTGTAAAACTCAGCCTTACTTAGTTATTGGAGTTAAATGGAAGAGAAACAAATCTTGCCAAGGAGATAGTGAAAGAAGTGGTAACATGTTAAAACTGATAGAGATGGGTGGCTGCTCAGCCGATTAGGAAGGGGATGGCTTACCAGAGCACAGCCTCTTTGATCCAGGCAGAGGTAGGAACTGACTCAAGGAGATGCTGGAACCAGGCAATCAGGATCAGAGGAAATGTGGAAGAGAGTCATTTTTCCTTGGGGTGTTTCTAATTTCTTCTGGTCTCCATTTCCACATATATGTTCTCTCCTTTTCTGAGCCTAAATCATCCTCTATTTCTCCCTCCTGCAAGTCTTAGTCTCTTCTCAAATATCTACAATATCTAAATATAAGTATGCTTACACTGATTTGAATATATATATATATATATATNTGTGTGTGTGTGTGTGTGTGTGTGTGTGTGTGTGTGTGTGTATGTGTTTAAGGTTCGAGAACTAGATCAAATGTTTGTACTGAAGGGAATAGCTTAATAAAAGCTAGATGCCTTAGACGAGGATCGACAATGGTGCTAAGTATAATCCTGAATATTTTATTTTTGCCATTTGACAATTGCTCCTCCTAGGTGGCACAGACATCTGGGGAGGGTGACATCTCACAGGAGGTTTGTGGCAGCCTCTAGATTACTGATTTTCCTGCAGCTCCCAATGATCTTTATCGGAGAACACCAGGACATATGGAGAAAGGGGATATATTAGTCAGGCTCTAGTGCCTGAAAAGGAAATTACTCTATCAAGCAGAAAGAGATTTCATAGGGAGCTGGATGCTTATGAAATCATTGAGGGGGTTGGAGGAGCAGAAGTCAGGAGGCTGCCAGGCTGTTGGCTTAAAAGTCAGACCACCATTGCTGTGACCCAGAGTCAGGAAACCACGGCTGTCATGCAACCATGAAGCTGGGAATGTGTCAGTACAACGTCTAGCCACTGCCAGGACTCATCTTTCAGGCACACTCACCCACGCTCACTGCCTCGGAAAAATGCCAGCTACCTCCTCTCCCAGATCACACATGAGAGCTTCCAATTAGAAGAACCTAATCCACATCCAAAACCTCAGCAGTAAGTGAGTTTAGTAAATGTTGTTTTCATCTTCCAACCTATTCTCCAAATAGAAGGACAGGAAAACAGAGGTGGAGGAAAGTTCAAATATCCAGAACACTAAATCAATATACTAAGCATCATTTAGACAATACAACTTCCAAAAAATTGGAGATACTAAAAGCTTTCTGAAGACATGGAAGCTTTCTCTCATCACTGAATTAGTAGATTTATGATTTGGATGTTCTGTGCAACATAAAATTAAGAATATTATTGACCACTCTGCTTTTTAAAATAACATAAGAAGCGTAAAAGTTCATTTTTGTTGAAAGAAAGCAATTTATGTATGACAGAGGGCTACAGAGCAAATATGAAATCATGTTCCCACTCACCTCTCCAGGAATAATAATTTTTAAATTCTCTTACATATCCTTCCCTACTTGTACATATATACCTACTTTGATTTGTTGGGGTTTTTTTTGTTATTGTTAAATAAATAGGGCAATACTATATCCATTCTGAGATATTCTTTTTTTTTTTGTAGTTCATACAATATCCTGGAGATAGTTTCGTGTTAACATATATACATATCTACTACTACTATCCTTTTAATGTATTTACTATCCTAGGTCATGATGGATATTTAGTTTTTTTCCTACTTTTCATGAATAGCCACAGAAACTTGGTAACCCAGATGGACGGATGTCATGGAAGCGTTCTCTGAAGGACTGAAATTTTAGTTGAGAGAGACCAGACTTTTTATAGCCATAAAAGGCCGGTGAACAGTGGCAGGAAAGACATGCTTCAGGCGGAAACAGAGGTGGGAAGAGCTCAGCTCATTGGCAGAAGACAAAGAAGGCCTGTGTCTTTTCACCAGAGAATAGGGAGCAAGAGAAGTGATTGAAATGGTGAGGATTATGGGGAAGTTAGATGCAGAGCCTGTGTGTGGTAGCCTATGAAAAGCACAAGAGGTCACATGCCACATTGAGTAGAGAGTGAAAAGAATCAGGACTTCATGTCTTCCATGTAGGAAACAGATTGGAAATCAGCCAAAGTGCAAGTGAGAGGACAGGTAGACCACAAGCCCAGAAGAGAGAGGAGGGAAATGGGGCCATCATGGTAGAAACAGAAATAGAGAGAAGCAGAGAAGCCTGAGATACATTTTCGATGTGTAAAGTATGGGGAAAACTTTCCAAGTTTCTGTGACTTACAGAAAATACATAAAATGAAAGTCCCAGGCCTCTAGAATGCAGTCAAGAAATTAACTCTACTAATAGTATTAATAATGATACTAGAAAGTCAGAAGTATGAGATTAAGTGTCCATCCAAAAAGAAGTCATTAAAGGCAGTCATAACATGCCTGTTTAATGAAATACATTAAAGCTGTTGAAAAATAATGGTGATTCATGTGTATAAGAGTTATTTATTCAATTCATTCATCCAACAAATATTGAGTTCTACTCTATAAGATAAATAATGTATCTATAAGATCTATACATTATTTATCTTATAGAGTAGAAAAGGCTTAGGATAGGGTATATACCCCCATAGGCAATTTAAAAATCAGGATACATGGATGGATATGTCAGTCTCTGCCTTCCATGGATTATCTCATTTAATCCTCTAGACAACCTTATCATTATCCCCATTTTACAAACGAGATAGCTGAGGTGTAGATAGTAAGTAATTAGTCCAGTGTTAACTTGTTTCATGGGGAACAAAGCCAGGATTTAAGCTCAGACACTCTGGCCACAGAATGGGAAATTATAATAATTTAGTCTAAAGTCACAGATAACCTGTACTGTTTTGAATTATTCAAAGAACATCTCACAGACATTCATTTGGATTTTCAATGTTCTGATGGAATTCTGTAGGTGATCATTTTGAAACTTTGGCTTTGTTCTCTTTAATAATAAGGACATATATTTCAGTATTTTCTCAGTAGCATTTTTAAAGAAAATATGAAATTCTAGCTACAAGAAATGATTTGCAGATAACTTTACTCACATCTACCCTGTAAAAATAATTTGCTTAAAATAAGGGTGCTAACATGATCTATAAATAAACAATTTATGTCACTAAGAGCTGAACAACTTTCAAATAGCAAACCACTATTACATAACTACCATATACTTTTTTAAAAAACAGCTTTATTGAGGTATAACTGATATTTTTAACTTTATTTTAACTGTGCTTTTTAAAAAAGATACCAAATTTTATTTCAAATCAGCTTAATTTGGTTCCTTATAAAAAAAAAAAAAATGAGGGCCGGCCGAGTGGCCTGATGGTTAAGAACTGGCTTGGGACACCAGAGGGCCCTGGTTCGGATCCCACATATGAGGGCCAGTGACACTGCCCTCCACAGCTAAGATGCTGAACAACAACAGCTCAACCTGGAGCTGGGCTGCCATGAGTCGCCAGCAAAGGAGTAGGCTGCAGCCCCTGTGGCAG
>NW_017731524.1:1036723-1067624 GCF_001890085.2 Hipposideros armiger | reverse complement strand
GTTTTCTCTGTTTCCTCTCTAGGATCATACCATTGATTTGTATATATATATATATATATGTGTGTGTGTGTGTGTGTGTGTGTGTGTGTGTGTGTGTGTGTATGTATGGCTACATTCCTTTGGTACTTCTATTATTTAAATGAGTGAATTGTATTATATATTTATTTGTCCTTGACAAAAAATTGTTTTCTTTTTATATCTATTACCTCTTAAATATATTTTCTGAAATACGTACTTCTATTTAGCTCTTGAGTCAAAAGAAAAAAAAAAAAACTTTTCACTCCTGAGATCTAAGAACCTTAAGTTATGTGATATGGAGTCCACTATGCCATAGCTTTCTTTTTTAAATATAAATGTTTTAGCTCTTGAGACTTTTATTTCTGGAGCATACCACATTCCACCAAAGAACGCATTTTAAACTAACATCTCAGGTGAGCTTTCAGCAGAACCCAATTATTCTCTGCCCACCTCTTCTTGTTCTTCTTAACCTGCAACAACTTAATCCTTGCCCTGAGTGATTATTCAGTAATTATTTTGTGGGAGGCTGAAAAGATTGCCTGGGGCCCCTCCACCTACAAGTCTGGCCTTGATGCTAACCTGAGGTGTGAGGTGAGGAAAGGGGGTGAACTGAGTCTGCTCTTGGTGACTCAGGGGTTTAGTAAGCTGAAGGTGTCAGATATGTGGGGTTGTATTTGCATGTAAGTGTTGGAAAGAGACATTTCTACACTAATTAGAAGTTTGTGAAATTCACACCATTCTTTTCAGCAAATTGCAGAAACTGAAGGGTGCCCCAGCAGTAATGAAGAATGACTTAGTTTTCAAAAGGATAGCTCTTAGGCAAATACATATCAAAGCTTCACTTTGTGCCTTGAATGAGCCAGAGTTACTGCAAGTGTTATCAGCTTTCTTACTTTCCAACATTTTTACCTACCAGAAACACGAGTCCATGTAGTTTTTGATTTCTATGTCATACAAAATGGGATGCATATAGAGGGTGCCAAAAAAATGTATGCACTTTTTAAGAAAGAAAAAAAACTATTAAAATTGTAAGACTCAATATATACCAATAACAAAAGATGAATACAAATCACGTTTGACTTCGGCAATTACAAGAGGTGTTCAAAGTGGTTACCATCAGCAGCCAGACACTTCTGATTATGGCAAACTACTGCTTGAGCAACGTTAACCAAGATGTTCACTTGTATACATGGTTTTGGCACCTCCCATATAATGATATGAAAAATTGTGTAGTGTTCAAGAAAAGGAAATCCAGAAAATGAAGACATCAAGGTACAAAAAAAAAAAAAATCACAGCTATGTATACATAAATTGAAAGAATGCTCAATTAAGACAAAATAGCAGTTCTGGCTTCAAAACTAGTTTATTTCTTAAATTTAAGAACCATGTTACTGATTATTACTAGCAATCTAACTAGATAACATCATTGGAGTTTAGAAAAAAAACAATATAAATCTCACTACAAAGGGATAAATATTCTGGGTCCACATTAACTGGATGGAGGATATTCTTAAGCAACTGTTCGGTGGTGAGACAGTAGGAAACAATAGCAAGAGCATATGGATAGAAGACACACAAGAAAAATAAGGAAGCTACAGAGAAGTGGATTAAAGATGAGACATTTCAATAGGGACAAACATATTAAGGCAATGGATAGCGTGATAAAATTTTATAACACAAGGTTCACATGCTTTAAGTAAAAAGTGAATTTACTTAAATAACTTTAGGGTATCAGTAAATGATTAAAAGAACAACAAACAGAAGTCATTTTTTTACTCTCCAATTCTACCAAATTTCTAGACTTGAATAAATACATCCTCTGGAACCAAATTTAATATTTTCTATTTAAAAGACTCTAACTTAACATTAACAGATCCCAGACTCTATAATTAACACCCATAACTATTAGCATAACTAGTTCTGTATCGATTTATAGGATTTAAGTATCTATGACACTGTCTACAGACTTCTGGTACTATAAATTTCTTTTTAACAATTGGAAAATATTTAATCATTAGTCATAATTTTTAAAACTTGTTTGATGCTGTATAGCTGAAACTAATATATTGAATGTCAACTGTAACTGAAAAATTAAAAAAAAATAAATTGTTGTTTGTACTAAAACATGTTTATATTAAAAGGCTATCTGCAAAATTTAAAATCAAAACTTTTTTGCAGTAGAGCTAGGTCTGGCATCTGGTTACAATTTCTTTTCTTTTTTTTTAAAATTGAAGTATAATTGACTTACTATATTATATTAGTTTCAGATGTACAACATAGTGATTCAATATTTATATTCATTACAAAGTGATCACCACAATAGGTCTCGTTACCTTCTGTCACCATACAAAGTTATTACAGTATTATTAACTATATTCTCTATGCTGTTCATTACATCCCTGTGACTTATTTATTTTATAACTTGAGGTTTATACTCTTTAGTTGCCCTCAATTATTTCACCCATCCCCCCACTGGTACTATAAATTTTTGTCTGGTGCATAATTGCCTGACTTCCAAAACTTTTCTCATTCTTTGTTACATGTATGTGTGAGTTTTTGTGTTGTGTAATTGAATATAGTGAGCAATGCTATATTTGCGGTGGACATTTATTCACAATGAATATCCACAACCAAAGTGAAAAATTACCTAATTCCAAAAAATTGGGGGGAAAAAATCATCTAGAAAAGGCATAAAATTAAATGAGAGCTAGAATGTCAAAACAAAGTATAAAGCATCTCAGAAGCCCAGGTTGTTTGTTAGGTTTTTTATGTAAAGTTGTCTGTGTTTAAACTTTTCAGCCTCATACATCTAAAAGGAATCAATGCAGATATTTTCAATTTTGATTTGCAATATCCCAATTTAAAATAAATTGAATCAGCTAGAAAGTTAAACTTTTCTATGTAAAACACCACAAGAAAATTGAAAGAGTACTTGCATAGAAAGTGGAAACAGTGATGAGGCGCGATTACGGAAATTTACAGAAGAGTCACGGCAAGTACAAATTGATTATAGACTTTTATCTTATTTGTTGTGACATTTAGGGAGCAAAGATTTAGAAATGAATGTCAGGGAAATGTTCACATGCTATCCTATTCCTGTGGTCCTATTTTTATTAGTTTCATTGGGGATTTGCGTATATTCTTAAGAAATTATTTTACAGCTCATTGACAATCTTAAAACAACTCCTTGGGAACTCAGAATGAATGTAAAGTAGCGAAAGTGGAATGCACAGGGTGAGCATTTTGTTCACTGAAATCTCACGTCAGGATTGCCACAGTCTTACTGAGCAGCCTGGGGCTAGTCACAACCTCAATGTGTCAGTTTCCTCACGGGGGAATGGAGATAATAATATTTATCTATCTGGTAGAAGTGTTAGGAGAGCTAATTAATGTTTAGAAAGGGCTTTGAGATCCTTGGATGAAAGGTACTCTGTAAGTACAAAGTGTTATTATGATTATTTTAATGGTTCTGACTGCTGAGACAGTAAATGTATAATGTTCTACTGCCCTGTGCATTCTAGTCTGGGTGGCACTATGGATTACATTTCAAATGGATTAAAATAAATACGTTTAATAATTTTTTTATTTTTGTTTACAGTAAAACATGAGTGGGCAGGAAGAGTATCTTTTCCTGTATTTATATTCCTCGACATTTAAATTTAGCTTTGTGTTTTCAATTCTAATGGTAAAATCCTATTTAATAGATAAAAGGTACCAAGTATGCTTTTTATCCTGGGGAGGCATGAAGACCTTTAGTGCTGAAGTCTACATACAACTAGAATAGTGTGAGTGTGCTCTGAACCAGTACTCTTGGAAGGAATAAAGGTTCTTGTCCCTTGGGGAAAACACAGAGGTAGGAGGTTTGAAGGGTTTAGTAACCTGTATTCTCAGTCAACTTTCCCAACCTTATCCAGCTTTTAACCAAGGCTCTGCTTGACACAATGGAGAGAAAGTCAGACAGATTTAATGGAGCAGCATGTTAGGAGGTTGCAGGTTGTGAGATGAAGCTGTAAGTAAGAATTTTAAAGGAAGACCTTTATCTACACTAGAGATAAAATGGTATGGACTAATCAAAATGAGTCCAAAACTTACCTCTATTTTCATTTAGATTTTTAAAAGCCCCTTAGTGAGGAATGGACGAAACATAAAGAAATACAAACTAGTGTGAACATAAACTATTTCAAATTAAGGATATTCTCAGTAGTTGAATGAAATATTCTAATTTTAAATCATTTGGGCTTCTGGAACCATCTATTTATCATAACTGTTCCTTTCTCATAATTCCATATTGTATAAGTATATACAGAAGGACGAGGAATAATACATACTCATATATGCATGAAAAATATTTGTAAATCAGAATCTGATTTACATCTGAGTCTGATTAAAAACAGAAAGCTGTTTCCTCTAATCTAATTGTATCTCATCTGTGCATTACAAACCAAATGTAAAAACTGGGTATTTTTAGAAATAACAAGAATAATAATATTGAGTCTCAGTTCACTAACATATTTAAGCTAGTGAGAAATAATCACTGCTGGCAAGAAAGTTAAAAAGTTTATTCTAAACATGGAAAACTGAGATCTTTTGTCACAGATAGGGTGCCAATAATAAAAGAAATCAACAGGAGATCTCAATAGTTTATTTAAAACACAAAGAGAAAGCGGGCTCAATTTCCATTGCATCAGGAGAATTTGAGCTGTGAACTTTGTAAGTGAGGGTCATTCATTACATTATATTTTGGGAAAGTGATCAAGATTATAAATTGTCTTCATGCTTGTGCCCTTAAACATTACCAGTTTACAAGATATTTTGAAGTTGAAGCAGAAAATGGAAACCTAGTTTGCTTTATGCAAGCAGATGACTAGGTCATGGAAACTCTTTGAAGAGATACACTTGGCTGGTTTTCCTGGTTTTTTTTTACATAAAAGCTAACAATTTTCTTATAAAAATGGAAACATTTAGGATGTATGGATGGAATGAGGACTGAGGGCTTCTGCTCAATTTAAGAGATACTTTCCAGTGGTCCCAGCTGTGTAAAGGCAGAATGCTGCCTGACGAAGCAGCCCGATCTCCATCCCAGGAGAATGCCCAGGCTAAGCTGGAGCGTTACCTGCGGTGCTTTCATCGAGAATTCCCACTTGAAATGGGAAAATAGATGGTTGTCCCCAGGTTGAAGTTAGTATTTCCCTCTATCTGGAGATTCATTGATGTCAAAACAGCCCAATATATTTTAAAATCTAGACATTGATGTCTAGCATTTTTTTAATTAAGTTGCGTTAGAGTTGTGTCAATTGGACAGTGACATTAATTTTTGTACATTAAATAAAACAGTAAAACAGAAAGAGAGAGAGGGGATCAAGTGCTCTCTCATGTACATGGTGTTTCTCCGGGCCCCCCGTGAACCCCACCCAGCTTCTATTCATCCTACTGGCCACCCCACATAGAGCCTCACTGCTGGGGGGGAAAAATGGAAGCATTTATAATTGAAATTATGCTTCAAATTTTGCGCTATCAAGGTTACTGTGGTAAAGTATATCTATCATAAAATTGACTATTTAGCCATGTTTTGGTGTACATTTCAGTGGCAGTAAGAACATTCACAATGTTGTACAATTTCCACTACCCATCCATCTCCATATCTTTTTCATCTTCCCAAACAGAAACTCCACCCCCATTAAACAGTAACTCCCCAGCCCCCATTCCTCCAGTCCCTGGTAACTCCCACTCTTTTCTGTCTCTGTGAATTTGCCTGCTCTAGGTAACTCATATAATTGGAATCATATTTGTCCTTTCTGCAGCTTTTTTCATGTAACTTTTTTTTTTTTTTTTTTTAATTAAGAGGACAGCCTGAATAGTTCTGGCCATGTGGATAAAGTCTGGGCCCAACTTCGATTCACACTGTCTCTTGAAGTTCCTTGTCATCCACAAAATTGCTTACAGACAACTTCAGTACAAAGTAAAAAAATAAGAATTGTGCCATAACTGACTTCTAAATGTACTATTAGTGAAATGACCAGAATATGTTAATGATGATACTAGGTTTCTAATTGTGAACTCCTATAAGGGTAAATTTGCCTTAACCCCTTTGGATCTGCCATTGTGTTGCTTTTTTTAATGCATATTTTTGAAAAGTTAATAAGCTAGCTTTAATCATTACCCATTTTTTTACCAAAAATATCATAAAGCCTATTTACAAAAGGACCTCTTATCATTTGATCAACTTTTGCAAAACATGGACATTCTTGCTCTAATTCTTATCTTTAGTCACAGTCAAATTTTTCCCATGATTATACCCTTTGCTGGTTTGGTTTCATTCATTTTCTTTAAGGTTGCTGTGAGTTAGGATTTTTTTTTTCATGCTGTGAGGACCATGAAAGCAAAATCAAATGAAACAAACAACAGTAATTGGAAGTCCAGAGATAGGGTAGGCTCCACGGTTGCCAGGTTTCGTGGTGGTTTCTTTCTTTCTGCTCTGCTTTCTGGGATCTCTGCTTCATCGCGTTTCCTTCCCAACCTGACTGCAGCATGTCTGCCAGGAGCAGTGAGGACCACATTCCCCCACTGCCACCTACAGAGAAAGTGAGAGCCTATACTTCTCTCAGCATTCCAAATAGGAATGCCAAGGTTCTTTGTATCCCTAACGTCCATACCCACCACCCTGGACACATGACAGTGACCAGGGGACTAAAAGAATGTGCTTAATGACTTCAGGCAACTGAGGGCTTGTTGCTGGGGAGCCATCTGTGCTTTCCAAAGTACCTGGGCTACTATACTGAGGTAATTCTGGAATGTAGGAAGGAGGGGCAGGAAGGAATGCATGCATGTCCACCACAGAATGACTCATTATTACATCCCACGAACAAAATGCAGAAATGTTTCTAAATCACAAAAAATAACATTGCAAAGTATGAGACAATTAAGGTCTCAGGTGGACTATTTCAACTAGATATCTATCACTTTACTATGCAGAAACCTTGACTATACCACCTTTTAATTGCCTAATTTAGAAATATTGGAAAATAGTGATAATATTTGGATAAAGGATGGCTTACAGAACACTAAAAAAGGTGACTCGCATCTATTTTCTTGTTGTCATAGATTTAGAAAATAAGATGTATAAGAAAGCAGAATTCGTATCTACAAAGAAATATCACATCTATTCAATTAGTAGTTTCAATGTTTATTTCTAGCATAGGAACACTATCTTCTAATAAAGTAGAATAATGCAAAATAACATGCAAATCAAAAAAAGTTACTTTGGTTCAGCTGAGATAGGAAATAATGAATAACTTCCTACTTTTATTCTCCTTCCAGCAATTATATCACTGTTGGCTTATTTTTGTAATTAAAATAGGAAGGGAACTAGAATAAAAGTCAGGATAAATACAAATACCTTGAACCTCATTTCAAATTTGTGCCCCTGGAAAAGTAACTTAGAATTTTATTTCCCAATTTCAAGGAACCAATCCCTAAGTCTGATTTCAAAATTTATTAATTTCAATAAATGTTAAAACCATAGGTATTACAGACAAATGTCTATCTCCAGCTCCTGTCTCTGGTAGTATAGAGGACAAAGTACCCAGGCCTACTGTTTGAAAACAACTGCAAATTCTAGATGGAACAATTTTTAAAAAAATCTTAAACACATTCATTAACTAGTGCAAAAACAAGATGTCCTGACACCAGTAGCTAAATGAAAAGGGGGAGTTCAAGGCAGAAGCAGTGCACTGACAGCTGCATTAGCCTGGGGGAATTTAAATATTGCGAGGAACGTTAGCTTCAAATTTCATGATCTTGCTGTCTTCTTTCTCTCTCCCATCCCTTTGCTTTTCATGGAACATGGCCAAAGCTGAAAAAAGTAGGGAATCAAGGAAGTGGCGGTGTATTTGGGGTTCAAAGAAGTGTCAGAGACTGGTGAAGGTGAACATCAAAAATAGAGAGAGGGGCCGGCCGAGTGGCACGTTGGTTAGGAGCTGGCCTAGAACACCAGCTCGGAGCAGCAGGGCCCTGGTTCAGATCCCATATGAGGGCCAGTGACACTGCACCTTCTACAGCTAAGATTCTGAACAACAGCTCAACTTGGAGCTGGGACGCCATGAGTTTCTGGTGAGGCATAGGCTGCAGGGGGGCTGGCCAGCAGCAGGCTGCCATAAGGTACTGTGAGCCGCCGGCAACTGGCGAGAGCTGCCATGAGCCACCGTGAGCCGCCATCCAATGGCTGGCGAGTGACTGCCTCATGAGGGAAGAGCGCAATGATAATACCAACATGAGCCAGTGAAGCGACGTCCTCCACAACTAGACTGAAGAACAAACGAAAAGCAGCTTGTCTGTTCCCCTTCCCTGATTCCCCAATACTGTTCTCTTCTGCCAATTCCCCAATAAAATCTTAAAAAAGAAAAAATACAGTGAGGCTTGGGAGGTGATGATGGGCCTGGGGGGATGGCTAAGCAGTCAACTGAGGAGGCAGTAGCAAGATCACAGTCTGAGAAAACAGCAGAAAGGCGGAGGCCAAGGACATAGCCAACATGTTTGGGACATTGGTTATATACAGGAAGATAGCACAATTAAGTAAACACAATGAGGGTGATGGAAGTCAGATTTCTCACTATCAGAAACATAGACAGTGGGGAAAGTAAGCTAGAATGAACACAATGATATTATTGGATTGGAATTGGAAATAGTATATAAACTCACAGGATAGATAAATAGATGATAGATGATAGACATGAAAATAGATATAAGAACATAAATCTGTGACACACACATACTTTTCTATTTTATTTATTTATTATTTATTTATTTATTTATTTATTTATTTATTTATAAATACATAGTATCTACACAGGGTGCAAAAAAATGTATACACATTTTAAGAAAAGAAAAAATAACTATTAAAATTGTAATACTCAATATATACGGATAACAAAAGATGCATATAAAACACATTTGACTTCTGCAATTACAAGAGGTGCTCAAAGTGGTTACTATCAGCCTCCAGACACTTCTGATTGTGGCAAACTATTGACTGAGCAAGGTTGATTAAAGTGTCCACTTGTATATGTTTTTTTGGCACCCAGGTATTATATATATATATATATATATATATATATATATATATATATATGTGTATGTATATATATATATATGTGTGTGTGTGTGTGTGTGTGTGTGTGTGTGTGTGTGTGTATGTATTTCCTACCGTGTTTACTAAGAGGCCCTAAAACAATGGGACATTCATATCAATGAGCACCCAGATCTTGCTTTCTATAAATAGTCTTCCACAAAGAACCAGGCTCCTTGTAGAAATGACTAATTCCAGGACTGGGACATTATAAGCACAAGACAGAACTGACTCTTGTGTCAAAAATGAAGGAACCCTCAAAGAATAATAGCAGCATATGAAAATGACAGGTGCCAGCTGAAATAGGCTGAACTGACTAAATCTATGCCAATTTCAACATGAAAATAAAAAATAATAAATGGATTACAATGATTTGAATAGATAAAGTAATAAATAATTTGGGAAGAAAAACAGCACCTCATTACAATGGAATGACAGCTTGTAAATGTAGAACAAATGATGGAAATAGATGAGCACTATTTGGCAGTCATCACATTTCTGGTTGATTCAGTTAAGTCATGAATGGATATTAGAAGACAAGGGAAGAAATATGAAATTTAAAAGGTGGTACAAATAAAACCACAGAATAAGATGATAGGTATAAATACAAAAAAAAATCAGTGATTACAATGCACGTAAATAGACTAAATGACTCATTTAAAAGACAGTGTACCCAACCAAATATAAAATAAATGCAGGTCTTTCAAATGGATTCAAGACCTAAACATAACACCTAAAACTATAAAACTCTTAGAGGAAAATCTTCAGGACATTGGATTTGGCAATGAATTCTTAGATGTGACACCAAAAACACAAACAACAAAAGCAAAACTAAACAAATTGGACTACATCAAACTTAAAAACATTTCTGCAGCGGAGAAAGCAATCAACAGCATGAGAAGACAATCTGCAGAATGACAGAAAATATTTGCAAACCATATGTTAATAGATGGTAATATCCAGAATATATAAAGAACTCCTACAACTCAACAACAAGAAAAAAAATAACTCAGTTAAAATATGGGCAACATAATTGAATAAACATTTTTCCAAAGAAGATATACAGAGTGACAAAAATCATATGAAAAATGTTCAACATTGCTAATTATCAGGGGAAAGCAAATCAAAACCCCACTGGAAAATAAAATAAAATAAAATAAATAAGTTCTTAATCACACACACACACACACACACACACACAAAACAACAACAAAAAAACATAGAAATATTACCTCATACCCTTTCAGATGGCCACTATTTAAAAAAAAAAAAAAGGAAATAAGTGCTGATGAAAATGTGGAGAAATCAGAGCCCTTATACACTGTTGGTAGGAATTTTAAATGGTTCAGCCACTATGAGAAACAGTATGAAGTTTTCTCAAAAAATTAAAAAATAGGTTTACCACGTGATCCAGAAACCTGACTTCTTGGTATATATTCAAAAGAATTAAAAACAGGTTCCCGAAGAGATATTTGCACACCCATATTTATTTCAGCATTATTTGTACAACCAAGAGGTGGAAGCAAACTAAATGCCCATCAACAGATGAATGGATAAAGAAAATACAGTATGAAGCTCAGGCACAGTCTAATTCTGACTATTGGTAACAACGTTTGGCATGGGACTCAATGGGAACAGAGCCCAAGCAGCTCTGATCATGGAGGCGAGCTGAGAATCTGGAGATGGGAATTGAGCAACTCTTTTAATGCCATTGTGTCAGTATATTTCTGTCAAATGGGATAAATCTGTTCTCATTGGAGACCTCAGGTAAAGAGGCTCTCCACTTTCTCATGTGAAAGCAAACCTGCAACACCTACCAAGCACACAGAGCAGCCACACAGAGAGTTGATGTGTACAGCAGGCAACGTTAACTACAGCACATTGGAATGAAGGCAACGTCCTGTTCCTCTAGTTGAAAAAACTGCAAATAAAGTAATCTTCAAACAAGACAGTAATCAAAGTGGGGGTTTTGGAACTAAATTTAAGGAGGACCTAGCTGCCCAGCTCAGCCTATCAGGGGAAAATGTGGTCTGCAGGTCTAAGGCTGTGGAAAGCAGACAGGAATCACCCAAGTCCCCAAAAATATTGCTGACCGCCAAGCCCCCTCTCTGGCGGAAGGTTTTCACTAGTTTTTCTTTACAAGGAGAAGAATAAACATTTGCATTAGAATCTGATGTATAGTGTTTCTGGTTAGCTGTAATATTTTCTTGTTTTGCCTAAGTATAGTAAAATTGTAGGTAATTCTCCTTTCCTAAGATAAACTTAATCATTCTTAAAGAATCCTTTTTATGTTTTGAAAAGGATTAGAAAAATTAATTGGTCAAGACTTAAATGAATATTTTTAAGCATTACTTGGCTATCACACATAGGGTGTGGTGTACCTTTCTTTATTACAGGATATAAATTTATGTTTTCCAAATATGTTTTATTTCCATGTGTTTGCAACGATTTAGAATCCCTCTACACGTTTAAGTGCTATTTGTATTGAAGTGCACACAAAAGACTTTGAAATTTTTTTCTTATTTAAAACAATAAACATTAACTATTATATCTTCTCATAAAAAAGAAAATGTATACACATACAATGGAATATTATTCAGCCCTTAAAAAATAAATAAATGCTGTCATATGGTATGACATGGACAAATCTTGAGGATATTAAGCAAAGTGAAATAAGCCAGTCACAAAAGGACACACACCACATGATTCCACTTGCATGAGTTATCTGAAGCAGTCAAATTCATAAAAACTGAAAATAGAATGTGGCTGGGAGAAGAGGGAAATGGGGCATTGTTGTTTATGGGCAGAGAGTTTCAGTGTTGCAAGACAAAGAAGT
The DNA here is from genome assembly GCF_001890085.2 of Hipposideros armiger. Classification (NCBI taxonomy): domain Eukaryota; kingdom Metazoa; phylum Chordata; class Mammalia; order Chiroptera; family Hipposideridae; genus Hipposideros; species Hipposideros armiger. The sequence goes on along the minus strand of NW_017731524.1, from coordinate 1,055,646 downwards.
TCCAGAGGTCTGCTGCACAACAATGTACATATACAGAAGGTGCCAAAAAATGTATACACATTTTAAGAAAGGAAAAAAGCTGTATTAAAATTGTAATAATATATACCGATAACAAAAGATGAATACAAGTCATGTGTATACATTTTTTTGGCACCCCCATAGGTAACACAACTGTACAATACAGTTAAAAATGGTTTTATGGGGCCGGCCAAGTGGTGCATTGGTTAAGAGCTGGCTTGGGACGCCAGAGGGCCCCGGTTCAGATCCCACATATGAGGGCCAGTGACACTGCCCTCTACAGCTAAGATGCTGAACAACAGCTCAACCTGGAGCTGGGCTGCTGTGAGTCACCGGAGACGGTGTAGGCCCCTGCTGCAGTGGGTTGCCATGGGCTACCGTGTGTAGCCAGCAGCCGCCCGTGAGCAGGCGTCCAGAAGCTGGCAGCTGATCTGCCTCCCCCAGGAAGAGTACAATGATGGTGCCAACTTGGTGCCAACTTGGGCCAGTGAAGCAACGTCCTCCACAACTAGACTGAAGAACAAAAGGATAGCAATTTGTCTGTTCCCCTTCCCCCAATTCCCCAGCACTGTTCCCATCCCCCAAACCCCCAATAAAAATCTTTAAAAAAATGTTTTTATGTTAAACATATTTTATCACAATTGGAAAAATACATCAGTTGACAAGTCATAAGAAAGAAAGAAAGAAAGAAAGAAAGAAAGAAAGAAAGAAAGAAAGAAAGAAAGAAAGAAAGCAGCTCCATCGTGTTTATAAGAGACACCCTAAGATGTAAGGACATAGAAAAGGTAAAATAAATGGATTGTAAGGATTACAAAAGATGAATACTATCCAAATAAAAAATCGGATATGTTTATAAAAATATTAGGCAAAACAGACATAAGAAAAGATGTCAGAGAAAATTATAGTCACTTTAAAATGATAAACATTCCGATTCACCAGAAAGACAGAAGTATTCTAACCTTGAATCACCTAACAACAAAACTTCAAAGAACTTAAAGCAAGAGCTGATGTAATTGTAAGAACTAGACTAATCCACATTCTGGGAGATTTTAGCACAGTTTTTCTCAAGAATGAAAAGTCATGTAGTAAAAAAATCAGTAAGATTATGAAAGCCTGAGCCACAAAATTAACTAAAGAAGTATATAGAATATAGAAATCATTTACTCTTAACATTGTAGAGTATACTTTCTGTTTAAGCACACATAAAGTATTTAGGAATACTGATTAAAGTTGTATTATATAAACCACTACTCCAAGGATTCCTCAACCTTAGCACTATTGACATTTTGGTCCAGATAATTCTTTGTTGTGAAGGATGGTGCTGTGCACTGTAGTATATTTAGCAGTAATCCTGCCCTCTACCCACTAGATGCCAATAGCAATACCCTTTGCCCATCTCTCCTCACCCCTCTATCTCTGTTGTTAAACCCATTAATGTATTAAAAAGTTAAATGTACAAAGATAAAAAAATAGAAAAAAGCTAAAAAATAATTTTGTGTTCTTAGGGTAGGGAAAATTTCTTATGCAAGATACAAAAATAGAAATCTACAAAAAAAGAAGTAGCAATTTGATTCTGTTAAAATTAAGAATGTATGTTCATCAAAAACCATCACAAAGAATGTGAAAATCTAGGCCACAGGCTGACGTGAATATATTTTTAACACATATAATTGCCAAACGATTAGTATTCAGAATACATAAAATAATTCTAAACATGAAAAAGAAAAACATATGGCATAACTTTTAATGGGCAAAAGAATAGACACTTGACCGAAGAAGAAAATCAGAATGGCCAAAATAAAATGAGAAAATTGTCAATTGTAGTTAAGGAAATGTAAATTAAAATTGTAATTGGTTTTCATTTCATACCCACCTGGCTGGCAAAATTTCAAAAGTTTTAGAATATCAGGTGTTGGGAAGGAAGCAGAACAACTTTTGAAATGTAAATTGGTATAATAATTTGGAAAACAATTTGACCCCATCTAATCAATTGGAAGATGTGTACACCCTATTATCAGGCCAGTCCACTCCTAGATGTATATTCTACAGTCTAGTCTGCTCAGGCTGCTATAACAGAATATCATAGACTGGGTGAATTAAACAACAGATACTTGTTTCTCACAGTTCTGGAGGCTGGAAGTCAAAGATCAAGGTGCCAGCTGATTAGGTTTCTGGCTTGTAAGACAGCAGCCTTCTTGCATTGTCCTGAGGACACAGCAAGGCCCTCTTGCTGTGGACTTTCTTTGGTGCATGCTCATGGAAAGAAATATCTCTCTCTTCCTCTTCTCATAAAGCCACCAACTTTATTAGATTAAGACCGCACCCTAATGACTTCATTTAATCTTTTTAAAATAAATTTTTATTTTTAAATTATAGTTGACATGCAATATTATATTAGTTTCAGGTCAACATAGTGATTAGACATTCATATAACTTATGAAGCCATTACCCTGATAAATCTAGTACCCATCTGACAGCATACATACTAGTTGTTACAATATTATTGCCTATAGTTGCTATGCTATCATTTACATCCCTATGACTATTTTGTAACTACAAATATGTATTTCTGAATCCCCTCCCCCATCAGCCATCCCCCCAACTCTGTTCCCATCTGGCAAGCCTCAAAATGTTCTCTGAATCTATGAGTTTGTTTCTGTTTTGTTCGTTCGTTAATTTTTTTAGATTCCACATATAAGAGAAATCATATGACATTTGTCTTTTTCTGTCTGATTTATTTATTTATTTATTTATTTTAAAGATTTTATTGGGGAATTGGGGAAGAGGAACAGCCAAGTTGTCCTTCAATCTTAGTTGTGGAGGGTGCAGCAAGCTCAGCTCCGAGTCCAGTCACTCTGCTCAACTCAAGGTGCTGTGTTCAATTAGTTGTGGGTGGGTGTAGCCACCATCCCATGTGGGAATCGAACCAGCAGCCTCGTTGTTAAGAGCGCACGCTCTATCCACTGAGCCACCCAGGGCGGCAGCTCAGCTCAAGGTGTGGAGTTCAATTTTTTGTTGCGGGCGGGCGTAGTCCACCATCTGGAATAGGCAACCTTGTTGTTAGGAGCACGTGCTCTCACCAACTGAGCCATCCTGCCACCTGTTGGCAGCTCAGCGGCAGCTCAGCTCAGGCGCAGCTCACTGGCCCATGTGGGAATTAAACCAGAGACCCTGCAGCTGAGAGCTCACACTCTTGTGCAAGCTCTTAACCAACTGAGCCACTCGGCCGGCCGTGTCTGATTTATTCTTAATTACCTCCTAAAAACTTTATTTCCAGACACAGTTACATTGGGGGTTAAGACATGAATTTTGGGGATACAATTCAGGTCATAGCACCTAGAGAATGTTTTGCGATGTCCCCCAGTTAACATATTCAAGACTATTCACTGCCAACATAACTACCTGGTGAAATCTCAGCCCAACTGCTCTGCCAATTACCAGGCACACAATGAAGCCACTATAGAGCATACAGCTCAGCTTAGCTGACCCAGGCCAAAAGGACCATCCAAGCTTTCAAAAAAATAAAAAGCATAAAATAAATGAAATAGTAATTTTTTTTTTAACCCACAAGTTTCTGGGTTGTATTGCTATGCAAAAAAGCTACTAATATAGTAGCCAATTCTAAATGTCTCTGAATTTACACATACTTCAAATTTATCCAAATTGAATTAAATGAACACATACTTATTATATGCATATGTGCCTTTTCCTAGGATTATATAGGACAAAATCTCCCATTCTCTAGCTGGTGAGATGAAAAAAATGAGCTATAAACCTATTCAAAATTTAAACTGCTCACGGAGAAAATAACAGTTCAAGGCAATCGTTTTAATAAATTTCACAAGGCATTGGGTTAGTAGCTAAATAGCAGATAAAATAAATGATAAGAGGAGGAGCATTTAGGCTCAGATTATCAGGAAAGTCATTAAAGAAGAAGTAGCGTATAATTATTTAAATAATTTATTCTTGAATAGTATTACATTCATTCAAAAGTTGTTTGGTCAATCCGGTAGAATTTAACCTGTGTCTTAAAGAAAACAAAGTTTAAATTGAGAATTGTCCTACGTTAAGCATCATGCTAAGGGGTGACTAAAAGATGATTGAGACCTGTTCCCTGCCACAAACGAACACACAGCTACATAAAGCATAACAAGTAATTAAATAGAGGTGCACACATGAAAATATGATAGCATAGATGTGAGATAGTTTGCACTTTTGTACATTTATAGAATCCTCCTTGGAAGATGAGACAAAGTTAGCTGAGCAAATAAATGTTGGGGTAGTCATAAGGAAAAGTCCAGATGTGTGAAACAACATGCTGTGTTTGTATTACTAGTAGTAGTTCATTTATCCTCAATGAATGTTGCATAGCTTCTATATTCCAATCACTACACTGGACAGAGAATACTATAAGGAGCAAAATAGAAATGTCCTAAAGGAACTTACTAGCAGTGGAGATAGTCACACAATAAAAAAAAGAAAGCAATCCAATGTAAATTAAAAGTTATGAATAATGCTGTGAAGAAAAAGGACACAGCTGTTCAAAGTCTAATGAGAAGCAATGGATTTTCACCACAGGAATAGCATAATTTAATTTTCAGGTTCAGCACTTCAAAATTTCTAAAATAAAAATTATACATGGAAATATTCGAATACAAAGCAGGGGAAGTAGAGACGGTCTTCTGGGTCATGCTCAGCACCACCTTGGACTTCATTTTGAAGCTGAAGAGATGCCACTGAAGAGTTGTCAGTATATGGACTGCATGACCAGATTTATATTGACGATGGCACATCAGTTCCAGTGTGATCTGGAAATGTGAATGGAGAAAGGATGAGACTAGGAAAGAGAGTCGGCTTGGAGGCTCTAGTAGCAGTCCAAGCAGGAAATGATGAAGACTTGATGATCTTAAATTTATTGTTGTAATAGAATTACTGTCAAGAGAATATGTATCCAGTACTTGATGGGTTGGATCTGGAATCTGAGAAAGTTTTAGAATTATCACTGAAGGGAAGGAGAAATGTAACTGATTAAGGACACATAAAAAATATCGTTAAGTGGCCCTGCACTGGTATAGGACAGCATACGTTTTTCATCGTTGTATAGTTGGCATCTGATAATTTGTCTAGCACTCCTCAATCTTTCCTCTAGAAAAGCCTAGAAAACTTCTAGAAAATTTCTCAGCTCCCCACCCCCCAACCCCCATGCTAAGTATATCCCTCAAGTGTGAGCTCTAATGCCTTTAAATGACTTTGCCTCGTTGGCTCTGGTGACTGATATGTGAGTAGATAGATATCTGTCATGTTCAGATAAGGACATGGAGGCACAAGGATGTAAAATTGTTCCAGGTCACACACAGACTAGGTTTTGAATTCCAGGTGTCTTGCTTCACATCCCACACACTCTTAACCACTATTGAATGCTGTCCTTGACAAGTTTCTTCACCCAGAAATGAAAATCTGTCCAAAAGTGACTAATCGGAGCCCTTTCTTGGATTTCTGACCTTGACTATCAAGAAAGCTCATCTCAATCCATCTCTGGTGGTGTAGTTAGGAGTGCTGAGAATGGGTGCTGTCAGGCACCATGAATCCAGGTGTGTGAAAGAAGCCAGGCTGAGAAACTAAGGAAGACTTCCTGAAAAAAGCGTGTCTGTAGAGATCAGAGATGGTATGAGGAAATATTTCAACCTCTGGTTGCAGCCATCCCTGAGACTAACTGGAGCCCTGACCTCGTATTAATGTGATGATGTGAGCTTACTCAGCATCCTTTCTGGATAAACGAGCTTACATGTAAAGCTCCTAACTAAGAGTTGTGAGTATGTAATTAAGGACACCGATCTGCATAGCTGTGGGAGAGTCTTTAGCGATGCTCAGTCATCCAGAGGGATAGCAGATTGCTGTGTTCATCCTGGCTGGGGATTCACCAGGCAGTTGTGTTAGGAAGACAGGCAGACAAAGAAGTTGAGCATGAGAAAGACAGTCATGGGGGGAAATCCGTGAGCTCAGAAGGGAGCATTTCAGAGTAGAAAATAAAGGAGGCCCTGGAAGTGGACTGGGCGAGTAATTTAATTTCTCAAGCCTCAGTTTCTTGTTTTTTTTTGTTTGTTTGTTTTGGGATAAAAATAATTGCCTGTCTTTTTCGTGTGTTGTGAGGATTAAATGAGATAATCTATATCCACTATTTAACACAGTGCCTGGCACATATCATAATGGCTCCGTAAATGTTGCTGTAGTTGAGGTATGTACTTGGTGCTATGGGAACAGAGACTTACCCATTAGGGATGCTGGAGCTGTTACTGGAAGGCAAATTAAGTCAGATAGGTAAAAGGAGGCAGATATTCCTTTGCCTTGTGCTTCCCACTTGTTTGTCCCCTAACCTGCAATACAGCTGATACTAGACTCTCCTACATACATTCCATAGAGGCTGAAGTCATAGTCCAAAAAATGTAAATAGATAGCTTCGATGATAAACTCTAAGCACTCTGTAAAGTCTATAAAGACCAACATTTAAATCCAAAACCCTGTTAAGTATTTAAATTTTAGGTGTTTCTTTGCAACCCAAACGCTTAATTATTAAAACATGAATTTACATGCAATTGCATCCTTACTGATGAAATTCCTCTTGCTTGTAACACATGTGATTTCAGCTTACACTTTTGCAGTGAGTGATGAAGAAACTTCCAGATGGAGAGGTTTAATTTGTGAGATTTTCCCTAGTCTATTCACATTGGCTTTAACTTTCATTTTAAATTACAGAGAGAATTCCCAAAAATTTAAATAGCCCCAGGAGATCTGGTGAAATAGCTAATCTCTTTCCATGAGCATGCTAACAAAAGCAATTTCTTACAGAGCTATATGTTACCCAGTGGGACTGATAATGAATCTGCATTATGGTAACCTTTATAAGAAGGAAAGAGAAGAAGACCTTTCGGGGAGGTGTATTTATTAGGTGGTGAATATGTCTCTCTATGTGGATTCTTCTGTTTAGACCCACTTTTTCCTCAACTATGCCAAGACCTGTATCTCTGCTTTCAGCAGCTCCCCTGAATTTATAATGCCCATTCTGTTATATATCACAATATCAGTAAATATCAAGCACCACTGCACTATACAGCTTTCTCCAGGTTCAATTTTTCTCATTTTGAAGAGACCCTTTACATAGTTGATTGTGGGCTTTATACTAATTTACTTGTAGGCTTTATAAAGAGTTCAAACTTCTGTTAACACAGAATACCCTGTTTGTTTGTTTGTTTATAAATTGGAAAGGGGGAAAAACAAACAAACAAAAAAACATGTGTTGTCACCCAAATATAAACAAGCAGCATTTACTGGGAGTCTCCTACAGAGGGCACCTTCACCTTGTTGGAAACCCAACTGAAAGAAAAACTCAGTAGTTCCAGAGAAATGACTAAACCTTCAAGACAGAAGCACTCGCTTGCTTTCGCTAACCAGTTTTCTAATCTGTGGTATCTTTGTTAGCTTATCTTTAATGAAAAAGAACTGGCACCCTCTGTGTAATCATTCATAGGCCAGTAACACTACCTTATTATTATGTTCAGCTTGCTTGTGGGTGAGCTGGAGACAGCTGTTCGTATTACCTAAGAGGCAACAGATCAATGAAAGGAAGGGAAGGACAAGTTTTGAGCTGCCTTTTTGCAACAATGTCTTTTATACAACAGAGGATATTTTTAAAGCATTGTATCAGAAAACAAAGGCTGATAATAAAGCAAAATGTTTACAAAATAAGCGATTGCTGTGTTGTTACGATTAGTAAGTGCTTTGGACTGAAATTACTTAAATGGAAACAAAAAGTAAATATTTTTTTGGATACCAAAAATACCACGAGTTAAAGACTATAAATCTAAAGAAAGTAATTGCTATTTAGAGCATTCTGAAAATAAGCATGTGTGAGTGTGTGAATGTGCGTAAAGCAATTCTTTGAAACTGTTTCTGTGTAGCTAAACTATGAAAAGGTATTTTAGTGATCATATCATTAAAATAAGAGATTATCAAACTGTAAAACTGTAAGTAAATTTTCATAGAAAATATTATTTTAAAAATATTCAGCATAAGTATCATATGCATTTAGAGGGTTTCAAATACAGCATTACTTTGTTGTTGATTTTTAATGTCTTATGTTTTATGAAGACTAATGATATTAAAATACATAAATGTAATATGTATAGACATCACTGCATATGTACCTTTGACAATTCCTGATTGATTGTTAGGCTGCTTTTGGATATTCAACAAGTTGTAAGACTTATTAGAACATTTTGGCTAAGAAAACTTATTAATAAATTGATGATAATTATTCCTGAATATTAAGGTTATATGTAATATTGAAGTCATGAGTTTATCTCTTTACATTTGCATATAAAATACTATTTGTTTAGTTGCTGAATGCACCATCTAGTACCTATTATATTTACAATGAAGCTTATCAATTACAGATTATTAATCCTGTACTTTCATATTCTGTGCTTAGAAGTAGTTAAACTTCCAATTGCTACTATTGGCATATAGCATTTGGGAACATTTTTGCTTTCCTTTAAATTCAACTTGAAATGGACTACAAATAAGCATAAATGCATGATAGTTATTAAAATTAGTTTGCTCTTATGTCTTTTTAATGCTTTGTCAAGGCCTAGAGTTTCCTATTAGGACCAAAATGTTCAGACTATTGAAAATTTCAATTCTCCTTTAGTAATAATTATCATTAATTTGTCAATCAAATCATTTGCATAAAAATATAACAAAGAACCTTCAGGAAAGCACGTACTTAAAATTGTGCACATGCTATTATCAGCGTGTTTCAAAATCAGTTGAATTGGCTTCTGTAGGGAAAAGACCCATTTTCTTGTTCAGCTGAATGGGTTGCCCTGTCCTAGAAAATGCCTCTAGTAAGGCTCCTATCCACCTGCCCAGGACTTCCGGTCTCATTGTTGACATTTCCTGGCGTTCAGTGGTTTTCCCCACTTTGTTGCATTCCAGAGCTCAAGGAGCTTCTTTGAAGATGCAAGGCCATTGAAGTCTTCTCTACTTTGCAGCTTCCCTATAAAGGGAGAGTAAATGAGAAAGCTATGCAGTTCAGACAATTTAAATGGGGCAGCAGAAGGGCATGCTGTTGCTCTGCTGGGAATAGTTGTGAGTGATCCTTGAATCATCTCTTGGAAAAGAAGTAGAGTAACCTTTCTAGAAATCAGGATGAAAAAGGATAGGAGGAAGAGGTTGGATAGTTCCATTTGGAAAAGCAAACTAAAGTTGGCAAGAGACTCCAGAAAAGTATTGTGTTTACATATTCAACTGCTGGTTTACTCCCTGATTTTACAAAGTGCTTCAACAGGTGACTCTTATTGGTAGATGCTGCCATTTTCTAACCAAAGGAAATCAGGAGTAGTCACAAAAGGCAAGGAACCCCAGGGTTTTTTGCTGGTTTGACTAACTTTCTAACATCAAATACTGGTTAAGTATTTCTCATGATCTCAAATCTTGTCCTCAAATAACAGTATTTCCCTAACGCCTTGTAGTACCTAAGTGCATACATCTAACCCACCACTGAGAACACATTAGTAGCTCTATTAGAGAATATATGTGTGTGTGTGTGTGTGTGTGTGTGTGTGTGTGTGTGTGTGTAAATGATACCATACTATATGATATTCACTACACTATCCTATAGTGGTAGAAACAGGCAGAGAACCATGAGACTAGATCCAACTCTGCCAGTCTATTATTTTTCATTTCTCTTATATAGGAAATGAGAAAAATATATTTTTTTTCTGCTTACTTCAAAAACGGCTCCTTCATGGATAGCTGAGGAGGTGGGCAACAGTGAGGACTTGAGTCTATCTGGCTTAATTTTTAATCAACTCCCTGTGAGTGTAAAGGGAAGTTCTCCTATTTTACTCATTGTCAGTTTCCTCCTTTCCAAGATCAGGGGTGACATATAAAGATGAATCTAATGGAGATAGTGAGAGGTTGCCTACAATTCCATGCTGGAAATGTTTCTGAGATTGCCTCTGAGCTTTAAGGGAAAGATCTGAGAACCATTTGTGATGTAGGGCATGACCATTGGATGGGGAAATGGCAAGATGAAATCCGCAATCTTATAATTAAATGATCTTTCAGGCTCTCCTAACATGAAATTTCAGTCATCTTGTGGTGGTAACAAGACTCAACAGAGGTAATGTATATGAAAGTTTGTTCAGGATGAATATCTTTTTCTTTCTTAGCAACCAGTATACATTCAGTACACAAAAAAATTAGTTGCTTTGTATAACAGAGAAAGTTATGTACATAAAAGTGATGGTGGTATTAAAGTAAAGACTGTACAAATTATTGCACATACCCTCTGCTTATCCATAACTTGGGAGGTAGAATTTCACACACAATCCTACATTTCCTTACCAGACATAGCAGCACTTCAGAGTATAATCTCACTTACATTTTCAGTCTTAGTGAAAATACCTCAATGCTCCTTGGATAACTACAAAAAAGATTTTCTCTGTATAGGTCCCAGATACAAGCCTTTCTTATGGATTATTTTCCAAAATTTGTTTATATTAGGACAGAAATGAGCATATCTGAAATTTTGTTATTCTTCAATATCCTGTTCTGAATCAAATAATGTATGATTTGGGAATGAGCAGTTTACGCAATTTGGGGACAAAGGAAATGGGTGGCATAGCACAGAAGCAGGTTCAATCATCCAGCATTTATCGAGCACGCAGCAGCCGCTAAGCATTAGCCTAGCTATTTAAAAGGGATAGAAGTCACTTGAGGCCACCTGAAAATACACATATCAACAAGTGTAAAAGCGTAAGTTAATTGCCATACCCATCGGAATGTTTGGTGGAAGTTACTAAAACACATGGGGATCAATCAGCAAAACATCCTAGGTATGCTGAATCTTGAGCCAATCCGTTAATTATAAACACTAACTTATAGGGGAAATAGTTCCTTCTCTAACTACACAAGTGAAGATAGGCTGGACATATGAAAGAGCTGAACTCTGGTTCAAAAACTAAAATAACTTCTTATAACATGTGAGGAAAGTGTGAGACTGCAGATGACAATGATGCAACCACTCCCCCAAGGGAGGTACTCAGAGCCTATCCCTTGATTATTCAAAACAAGAAGAAAGAGGCCTGTGAAGAATTCTGAGAAGTGATTTCTTACATACCACCCTGACAGTATCCCACAGTCCCCCCTTGAAAACCAGTGGAGTGAGGGGGTTGATCTGGGAAAATCTATTCAAGTAAAAAATTAACAACTTACAACCTGGCATAGACATTATTAGTAGAGGGTTGCATTACTATTTGTACTGATGATTTTTAAAACAGTTAATTTCTAAGTTTAAAACGGTCCAAGTATGTTCTCAGAGCCGTTGTGTTCATTTTTTTCCATTCCGTTGTTGAAAAAGGCACCTTTGTTAGAAGATTTAACCTTTGCTAAAGTAGGAGGCTGAGACAATCACAACAAAACACCTCCCCCTTAAAACTAGCACTTTAGAGCCCTGTTAAATCAAAAGAAAAATTCTTTCCCTCCTCCCCAGTCCAACAGCACCTCAGGATTTTAAATGGTAATGACCAGTTCATTTGAGAAAATGGCATTTGAGTGCTTCCCTTCACAAGCTCTTAAGGCATATAAGGTGTCTCTTTCCCAGTGATGTGCACCTCCTTCTGTTTTCTGGCATTACTGGAACTGACCTGGCATGGATCACTGGGTGAGCAGGCAATCTTAAACACTTCTCATATAAATTACTGGTTCCTTTCCAAGTGCAATTGCTCACAGGGTAATACACCATTTTACAACTCTGATAGCAAAGTCTCTTCATTCTACTGGGTTCCACCCCGTGTGCTCCCCCCCCAACCCCCACCCCAGGAAATGAACAGACAAAAAGAGTGATGGAGGTGGGAACCTCAGAAATGTACAGGCTGGTTTAGCCTTGCATATGTACACAGTGGGCAATTTGGGATCCGTTAATTTTCCTCTTTTACTCCTCTTAAATCTTCTTTCCTGCTTTAAAAGCCATCAACAAAAACAAACAAACAAACAAATATATATAGCACACTGTACATATGCAGATACTATAAAAAGCAAAGCAGTGATAAATATGGGTGTCTACTAAAATATATGTTTCAAAATTTTCCAGAAAAGAAAACAGCTTTTACATTTTGTAATCCACATGTATTAGGCAGAAGTAACACATCTTGCTGCCATGCAAATGAGGCTTAGCATTAATTGAGCACTCCAAGATTCACTGGATGCTAATGACGGCCACCTTTTTCAAACCCATGTCTTTTTTCCCATGAACTCTAATGACAAGGTGTGTTTTTCCTGACAGTTGACTCGGATCAGAGCTTGCAGTATTGTATTTCAGGTTGTGGCTCTGTAAAACCCAGTAACTTTCTTTGAAGTTAAACAGTGTCAATCTGTTTCCATGTCTGAATAACTCTTAGAAGAGCCTGCCTGACCCAAGTCAACTCTTTGAAACATACTATTTCCCCATAATTGATGTTCCAAATGAATGTCCTTTCATAATAAAATGTGCTCGAAAACAAAACAGCTTTGCATCCGGCCCAAGTTGCATCATAATTAAATTTTATTTTATTCCATCGAGGCATGCTAAATGTTGAGCAAAATATAATTTTAAGTAATTTGTTTGTATTCTTATCTGTAGGAGTTGGAAATTAACAGCGTTGCTAGTTTGCGTTTACTGTTAAGCCTGGAGAGCAGAGAGATTGCTTTGCAAACATTACAGTTATTATGTCTGCAGTTGGTACTCTTTGTATAAATTATTGATCAGCCAGCTTATTTTTCTTTCTGCTTAATGGATATTATAGCATAGCCGTTTACAACGCTATAGTTAAGGTTGTGTCAGCACTTCCATTATAATAAACCCTCTGTTACAGGGGGTTTATAACTTGTTGTAAAAATTTGCTCTGGGCTGAAACTTGACATACAAGATCTCAGGCTGGAAGGTGGCAATTGTTATTCTTTCAACTTTTAAAAAAATCTCTTTGTTCTGAAGGGTAATAAATAAATAAACAGTATTCTCTTCTAACAATCCTGAAATATCTGACTTCAAATAGAACAATTTTATAGGCTATTTGTTGGACAATGACCTCTTCTTTTATTTAATAAAGCAAAGAAAAAGTGAAGGAACCAAGATAATAAGTTAAAACAACAACAACAAAAGCAGACAGTGAATCAATAGAAACTTTTACAGTCAAGTTTAATGCATTTCCTCTAAAATTACAAAAGTATACAATAATTTATGTTTTAATATTAAACATGCATTTTCGCTACATAAGACTTCTTCCCACCCTTGTCCCCAACTGTGTCTCTCTTAAGCAATTCATATGTCTTAATACTGATCTTCTTTAGCGAAAAATGTGATTTTGGTTACTAAAAGAGGAGTGTGAGAATTAGAAAAAATGTCATATATGAAAAAGTACAATTAAAGGTAGAATATTTACTGAAAACTAGGGATTTAAATATCAGCCTGACTTTTTGACCTTACTTCAATCCGGTTTGCCATTCCTTTCACAATGGCTTAATTTAATAGATGAAGGGAATTAATTCTAATTTATATTATTCTACTTGCTTTTTCTTGTACAATCCAAATCTAAAATGATCTCACTGTGTTTGTTATGTTATCGAATATTTGGCTGTGCAACTCTTAATACCAACCCACAGATGGAATTAGAACACATATACTGGAAGTAAGTACTGATGGGCAAATAAAACTGAATTATCATAAAGAGTTCACTGCTTGTCAGGGAAATGATGTAGTTTGGAGATGGAAAAACACTTACATGATGATTTCTTTGTATCTTCTCTCTGCAACTACTCTCTCTCCCCTGATATGAGTTTAGAGATTCCTTAAGTATGTTTCATAACCAGCCACATGCCACCTTCGTTCTGAACCAGACGAAAAGGAGGTGAGTGAAGGAGGTTCGGAAGGGAGGGAGAGTGGTGCCAAATTGCGCCATTTGACTCCAGGTAATTACTATATGCATCGAGTAAGCATATATACAGTCCATGCGTTTCCATGCTGTAAAACAAGTCAATGTTATTTATAATCATTTTAACCACTTCTTTATTAAGAATGGAAGTTCGTAACACAAAGTTTGAGTGCTTCGAGTTAGAGTGTGTTTATTCACCTTCAACTCTCCACCTCCTGTCCTTTGGGTAATTTATCACCACGCTGTCTGCGCCTGATTAGAGAATGTATCAATGAAATAAAAGTTGTATTCCTTGTTCTTGAAGAGAGGCCAGAGATTGGAAAAAAGAGGGAGACTATGGAAGTGAGAGTCCCTAAAAGTCAGAAGTAGGAACCCTGAGTGGCAGCGAGGCAGAGGCAGAAAGTGCAAAAGTAGAGAAGCCTTCACTTCAGGCAGCAGTTGGGGTTTGTCTGCTGAGCTGATTGGTGAGGCCGTGTGTCTGAGTTAAAAAGGCTTGAGAGAGTTACTTGGCATAATTTCTCCATCTTCAATGATTTACTACTGGAGTGCAAACATCAATTTTGGACTCTCTCCTGAGAAACGTTTAACAAAATCAGTGAACTACTGGTACCTTGATTTCTTTCTAGATTTGCCAAACTTGGATAGCTCTTTAATAATCCTCTGCCTAAAGTTTATCTCAATCTTTTTTTTTTTTCCTATTTAGGAAACAGGTCCATTAGTAAATATGTAGATGTTAAAATGATCTTCCTCTTTACTTCTCTGTTGTGATATATCTTAGAATTGTTTAGAAGTGCACTCTATTGTTAAAGCTATTTGTGCCGGGTGTGCTAATGCACTCTTTGATTGAGTGAATTAGCAGTCATAACAATCTGGCAGTCTGGCCATAGAAGTGTGCTCAAATTGATTTGTGTTATGGCTGGACTGGAAAATCTAGTGTTAGTTGTTTTTTGCCCTGGGGCATTGTTCGTACCAAACTCCACTTTTCATTTAATTTTCCAATACATTTTGAAAGATGGAAATGCTTGTGATCAACATTTGATCCACTTGCATTATTTAAAAAAAATTCTGAAAGTAATTTCAGATTCCAAAAAACCTTGCTTTCAATTAGAGTAAACATAATTAGAGTGACGTCGTGCTCAGAATGGCAAGTCTCCTTTGGAATCTATTAAGCATGTTATCTCCTTGTCCTGTCACTGAAAGGGATTCAGTAAATATCAGAAGTATACATCTGTATTTTTCTGTGCCTTCTTCCAGTAGGACCTGGGCAAAATTTAAAGAATGAAATTGTAGTGAACCTTTTCTTGTTGCCCTATCTGCATATGCCCAAATTGTTTCTGTTTCATTTAGTGATGCTATAAAAACAGGATACTCAAAGCTCTCAGGACATGTTGAGATATTCAGACATGTATTGCCTTTAAGTTACTCAATTATTTTAGTTTTTTAATATTCTAGGAAATATGCATTTTCAATATTCTCTTTCAAAAACTGTATCAATTGCTATATTGAAACACTGACGATGTAAAGACATGAAGTACCCTGGCTTTGTCAATATTTGTATCTTTCTGACAATCTTCTGCTTTGCAGTCATTTACCAGAATTATAATGCAGCATGAATAAACCTAAAAAATGACTATCGATTACAGAGAAAGCATTGTGAAATCATGTAGTCAGTTTCCCCACTTGAGAAATCAGTGAATAAAATAGGTCAATAGATAAGGATGGAATGGATGTAATACAGTGCTATGCCTCCCTGGGTTATAAAAAGGTCAAAAATAAATCCCCAAAGAATTCATGATTTTATACTCATAAAATAAAATGATACTTACCAAATCCCAACTATAAGTCCACCTTTCTACATATTTATTCTTCTTGTTTAAACCAAAGGTTTTGAGAATATATGTTTATGTTTCCCTGTTTCAGTAGAAGCATTTCCTTGTCACTGCCCCTTTTAACCAAATAGGATGCCCTCATCTTCCGGCTAAAGTGCCTCTTGTCATCCCAGGTATTCACCGGGACTTTAGCTGCAACAGCTACTCTGCATTTTCTTACTGTCTCCCGCAACCTTACAGCTCTTCTCAAAACTGCAGTTCATACTGTACTGAACTCTGCATCCTGGGCCGATTGTTGTTAAGTAATAGATGGTGAGACCTGAGGCCACACTCTCTATTAGTTCTCATTCATAGGGATATCGTCGGGGGCAGGGGAGGAGGGGGCAGAGGAGGGGAGGGGCCAGGAGGGGGCAGAGGGAGGGAAGAAGATACCTTCCCTGAACGGGTACAAGCTCAGCTTCAAACGATATCCTAGGAAAGAAATTAAAGACTTCTTAATTAGTGCAGCAATTAAGCTTTCTTGGTAGCATTTTAATCAGCACAGGCCCTATCAAAGGACAAACAGAACGATTTGCAGGTCTTTGAATTTTAAACAGTCTTATTGATTTCAGCACAATACGCCTTCACAAAACACAGGGAGAATTTTCTAATATCAGTTACAGTACTTTGAGTTTTGCTTATGCAAATCGAGTGCAGGTTGGAGAAGATGACACGGAGGGAGAGGACCTAAAAGACTCAGAGATGTGAAACAACAAACAAGACAAAAGCTTTGAAAGCTAAAGATGCGATGGAAAGAGTGAGAATTTGAAATCTCTGTGGAGTTGGTTTATCTATCTGTTCATATTATTTGCCTTAATCATTGGTTAACATTTCTCAAAAAAAATCCAAAAATTTTGACGCTTTTCTTTTCTGCATATTTTAATTTGCATTATATGCTTTTCCTAATCCTATTGTTTAATCAGAAGGATAAGTGATAGTTTCTAGAAATGGTTTAGAGAGCAAAGAAGGGGGAGGAAGGTCCGTTCAGTTAGGGGCAAATACCCCAAGCCCTGCTTCTGAATGGAGCACGTGCTGGGAGGCACAGGTTTCTCTGCAGAACATTTGGAGTTTGCTTCCAAGCTCCGTGGGATTATAGTTAGGTCAGCAATCATTACTTCACCATGGTGGCTTCCTAATGTGGCAGGTAATGGATGAGTGACAGTTTAAGGAAATCTGAGAAATGAGAATGGTAAGGGCAGATTTAGGGCACTTCATTCCAATGGGTTTTTTTGTTTGTTTTTTGTTTTTTCCATTTGTAGGTCTAGAATTTAACATGAAGAAACTGTAGTTGAGCGTTTTTAAAACTATATGAGAGTTTATCAAAGTTGTGCATGTAATTTCAAAATAAAGTCAGTTTGTCAGGGCTTAATATCTTCTTTCTCTCCTTCACTCATTAGCACTTTTTAAAGGTAATATTTTCCAAAACATGCCTAAAGACTTAAAGTGCTTTGATGTATGTGATATATACTAAATCTCTATTTTAAAATAAGAACAGATATGAGGCATGTAAAATTAATATAAATTATTTCTGAATATATTAAAATACATTGACTAACTAGACCAAACTACTGTGTGAACTTTAGCTATCTTTGTAGAAGTTTATCTACATTTTGGCAACAATCAATTTTCTGAATTTTTGTGACCCAGGAAGGCCTCCAGACATAACTGCTATGCCCCCCAAAGTTTAGCATAAACTTAGACAAATTAATAAATAGTGTCACATATTCCTTGTACCTTAAACTTCAAAAAGTTTAAGGAATTAAAATGATAAAGAGAACTGTGACAATAATTTCAACACCAAAATGGCAGAATTTCACTATGAAATTTCCCAATACTGTGAATCTGGTGCTAACAGTTTATTTTAAAAGTCTTTTAATTCCTAAAGCATTGTTTCTATCTTGTGACGTGAATTAACATGTGTAGACAGGTTTAAAGCCTAATTATTTAGGATTCGTAGAGATATAAACAGAACAGGCTTGACCTATGCTCAAATCATATGCTGGTCAAAAACCCTTGAATAAATACCTTCACGCAACAAGTTAAAAAAGTGAAGAAACGAGGAGAGCAAGGCAAGCAGGAAGAGTCAGTGTAAATTCAACCTCATGTTTTTAAGCATAGCTACCCTTTCTGTCTTTACAAGTCAAGTTGTGAACCTTATTGTTCTTTTCATTATTTACAAGACACATTTTTCCCTGACAAACTGAAAAGGACTCTCCCAAATATGAAAAAAAAATATCGTTATTCATGTAACACATTTGGCAACTAGCCTGAGATCTTAAAGTATGTGAGGGCAGTTGATTACTGTGCAAGACAGGTGAATGAATCACAAAGTTTTAGGTGAGAAAAATCAGTGTTTTGTTGTTTTCCCCTTTCTAAATCTTCAACGGGGGCCTGATGTCTTCGAATTCCCTAGGCATAATAAGCGTTCTGATCTCCCTTTGGGGGCAAACGTGAAGTTATTCTGAGCGATCCATATCAGGGCAAGCATTTCTTTCTTTCCGCAATCTATTAGGAAACAAGGAATTGAATACAGAGCGTACCATTATTCTTAACGCGATTTCAGACTAACTTCCCCCCCCCCCCCCCCCGCGACTTGAAAACTGTCCTGAAATGTTTACCATCTTTATCCAAATAAATAATTTAATAGATAAAAAACAATCAGATGCATAAAACATAGACTTTGCTTACATGTGACTTTTCCTCAAAATAATTTCATAATAAGCATGAAGTGAGGGCATGCGTTTTCATGCACATCTCATTGCAAAAACACGAGCACGGATAGATCCTAAATCCTTGAAGGACAGCTGGAAGCGCTCCGGCTCCTCTCTAAGTTGGCAGGCGGCTGCTTAGTAGGTTTTGGAAAACATTAGGAGTCGTCGCGGACGAAATGGGATATTAGACACACAATCTAACGGTAGTACAAGGGACGTAGACCATCTCTCCTTTTCCGATCGCCACTCTAGAGTCTGTGGCTTTTCCTCTTGGTCCCTCCCCGCGTTTCTTTCCTCCCCCCTCCCCTCCTTCTCTCTCTCTCTCTCTCTCTCTCTCTCTCTCTCTCTCTCTCTCTCTC
>NW_017731524.1:1018306-1036301 GCF_001890085.2 Hipposideros armiger | reverse complement strand
AGCCCCGATCCCGGCCCCCGGAGAGCACTTGCATTTCCACTTGCGGGACACTTTGCGTTTCTCTCCAGAGCGCCTGTCGCGCTCGCCCCTCCTGCGCTTGCTTTCTTCCCCTCACCTCCTTTTTTTTACCCCCTTCTCTCCCTCTTTCTCCTTCTTGTTCCCTCCGAGAGTTGTGGTCGTGGCCCCTGAGCTCCGTCTCCCTCTGTCCCCCTTGCCCTCCGCGGGGTGCGTGACAACTTTCCGCTCCCTTCTCCTCCTGCGGTTCCCCCCTTATATGTGACCATGGCAGTGCCGGCGGCTTTGATCCCTCCGACCCAGCTGGTCCCCCCGCAACCCCCGATCTCCACGTCCGCTTCCTCCTCCGGCACCACCACCTCCACGTCCTCGGCGACCTCGTCTCCAGCTCCGTCCATCGGGGCCCCGGCGTCCTCGGGGCCAAGTCTGTTCCGGCCGGAGTCCATCGCTTCGGCCGCGGCTGCAGCGGCGGCGGCCACAGTCAGCTCCACCGGCAGCGGCGGCGGCGGCGGCGGCGGCGGCAGCGCGGGCAACGCGGGCGGCGGTGGTGGCGGCGGCGGCGGCGGCGGCGGCAGCAACTGCAACCCCAGCCTGGCAGCCGCGAGCGGCGGCGGCAGCGGCGGCGGCGGCGGCGCCTCCAGCACCCCCATCAACGCGAGCACCGGCAGCAGCAGCAGCAGCAGCAGCAGCAGCAGCAGTAGCAGCAGCAGCAGCAGCAGTAGCAGCAGCAGCAGTAGCAGCAGCAGCAGCAGCAGCTGCGGCCCCCTCCCCGGGAAACCCGTGTACTCGACCCCGTCCCCTGTGGAAAACACACCCCAGAATAATGAGTGCAAAATGGTGGATCTGAGAGGGGCCAAAGTGGCTTCCTTCACGGTGGAAGGCTGCGAGCTGATCTGCCTGCCCCAGGCTTTCGACCTGTTCCTGAAGCACTTGGTGGGGGGCTTGCACACGGTCTACACCAAGCTGAAGCGGCTGGAGATCACGCCGGTGGTGTGCAATGTGGAACAGGTTCGCATCCTGAGGGGACTGGGCGCCATCCAGCCCGGAGTGAACCGCTGCAAACTCATCTCCAGGAAGGACTTCGAGACGCTCTACAATGACTGCACCAACGCCAGGTAAGGAGCGGGGTGCAGCCGCCGCTACCCGGGGCCCCTTCCCACCCGCCTCTTCAGCCCTTCCCTCGTTCCCTTCGCGGTGCGGCTCCCTCCGCGCGCCCGCGAGCGGCGCGCCCCGGCGAGCGCAGCCCTCGCCTCCCTCTCCTGCGGGCTCCGACCGCTCGCGACCCTCTGGGAAGTTGGCACCTTCCCCCAGCCGAGATCTCTTTCTTCCGGCGCGGTCCGCCCCTTGTTCGCCTGCCCGCGGGCGCTTGGCTGCTGGGGGATGCGGGAACCCCAAACCTCGGGGTGGAGGGGGCGGGATGGAGGAGGACCGAGTTTTTCCAGGAACCACAGCCCCTTTCTGGGCCGCGCCAGCGTCTGGGGACCCCTCGGCGGGGCTGCCAGTGTGCGCTCCCTCGGACCCGGGTTCCATGCGAGCCACAGGGCACCAGGGCTGGTCCAAGGCGCTGAGCCGCGTGCATCGGGCGGACGGAGGTCGTGACCCTGCCCGGCGGGGTTTGGGGGTTGGGAAGACGCGCTCTGGGTGAGGGGCCCACAAGGTAGTCTAGGGAGTGGACCACTTGGAGGTTGGGAAGGGAGCGACCTCCGTCCGAAGCCGAGGGGCTCGGGGCAACCCCGAGGGACCTGCGGCGAATTCAGCCCCAAAGCCCTGGGGGAAGCCCGCCGAGGGGAGGGGTCTGTGTGTGCGCGCATTTGTGCGTGTGTGAGCGTGTGCGGGTGCAAAGTAGATAAAGGAGTACGTTTGCCCCGGGGCAGACACGAGGGGACCAGCAGGATTTTTCCTGTAGGGGGAGGTGACTGGGTACCTAAGACTCTGGGAGCAGAACTGGGGAGAGATTGGATGGAAGATCACAGCTCTCTCGTGCGCTCTCTCCAAACTGTTTTGTTTTGTTTTCTTTCTTTTCCATTTCTTTTTCCTTTCCTGAAGGTTAGTAGCTCACGCAATAAGTAGATGCAGGCTTTGCCCTGGGATGCAATTTGGATCTGAATACAGCAGCCCGTGCGGTGGCTTCCCTATCCCGGGAAAGCGCGCGAGCCCTGGAGGCCACGGGACCAGAGCCCGGCCAGACCAGTTTTATGCTAATGAACGCTCACTGGGGGAGGATCTACCGAGAGGGGGCGGGAGTGGGGTAACTTGTCAGTTTCGGGGCAGAAATGGTCATTTCACCCGCTTTCGGGTTTCCGTCTTGTCCCTTGCGTTCGCTCTAGAGGAAAAAGTTCCGTTGTCGGGAGAAAGCTAGGAGGGAAAGTTGGAGAACAGAAGCGGGCGCATGGGAACTGCTCGCACAATTTGCACGGAGACTTCGGCACCCTCCCAATTAGTTTAAAGACCCGGAGAAGGAACGGAGTTTTACTCTTTCAGGTTGTGTGCCCCTAGTAGACCTAAGGGAACTGAGGTGGGAAGGAGAGAGGGATAATCCGGGTGATACCAGAAAGAAATGGGGGAGAAAACCCCTAGCTATTTCTTCCTTGGAAGAAGACTCCTGACTACTGCTGTCACGGAAAGGATGGAAGACGAAACAGACTCGAACTTCAGCCCACCACATGTCCTAGCTCGACCTAGCCAGAAACTTTTCCGTGTTTACTTGCCATTCTTTGCGTGGTGTAATGGGTGTGTCTCTGGGTTTTGAACCTTAGTTTCTACTTTTGGGGTGAATGCTAAGAGAGCGCGTGCGCGCGTGCCCAAAAAATATGGACAGGTGGCAGTAAAGATTGAGAGGGAATCTTGATCACTAAATGTCATTTATGGAGATAATTGGAGTCCTTGGAAATGCAGAAGATAAAATATTTGCCAAAAATCCATTGTTAGAACTATTCGAATCTGGGCAGAAAATTGTTACAGAGTTGTTATGAAGAATGCTAATTGAAATTTGAAGCCAGTTCAGATATGATTGTTATAAAATTGTCTATCTAACCAGTAAACTGGTGAAGCGCTACTGTTTTTCTCTTTAGGAATCAAATCCCTGTGCTCTTGAATCCTCTTTGTGTGTTTCTTACAGCACACAGTGTACTAGATAATTAATGGCCATTCACATACCACACAAAAATTTGCTAGAGAAAACGTCCTTCTTATGACTGCAGTTCATAATCAATGTAAAGCAGGTAGCGTTACACCTCTTACTATTGTTCCCATGTTGGATTTTTTCTTGAAATTTTTGCTTAGACTTGGAAATTGAAGTCCTCTCCATTTGATCAGAGACTATTCTTAAAGTTATTGGCAAAAACGTTTAAATAGCCCCCCCCCCACCCCCGGTTAACTATAGCTCTGGAGTTTAAACTGTTAGAGCCAAGATGAGTTAAATCCAGTAGAACTGTTTATCCCTTCAAAAATATATCATCAGTACTCTACATTTCAATCACCTGGTTTTTGCAATTAAATGTGTTATTCTAAAACTCTACTTCAGATTATTTCTAAGTTAACGGTGGTAAATTTGTTGATTTACTATTGGATTTTGATCTTTTATCACCTACAAGACTTACCCCTAAATACATGCAAATACAGCAGTCCTTAACCTTAGAAGATGTGTAGTTGCAGATACCTACCTAGGCTTTCCTAACTCTGCCAGTGACTAAGAAAATAGAAAACTTGTAATTGGACTCCCTTTCACCAAAATATACTTGCTGTGAAATGCATTATTATTTTACATGATAATTACAAGTGCTATTGTCTTATTTCTTAACTTTGAAAGCAACACCTAAAATGTTTTGCATCTTGAATTTACAAAAATCACTCTTCATTCAAGTGCAGTTTATGCTTCACTATTCAGATCTCTTTTCATTCACTTAGATGTATTGATTTGTTTCATTCTGATTTCTTTCTCCTCTGGGTACTTAAGAAACTATCTAAAGGAATAACTTATGTAGAGGGCAAGAGAAACTAGGCAAAAAGGCAAACTATATAAAACTATATATACAGTGTGCAAGGAACATCAGATCTTAGTACTCTAGGCTTTTTATAGAACATGTATCTAATTATGTCTCTTAATAGCATTTAGATACCAAGGAATCTGAGGAACTCAAATGATGTTAAAGAAAAGAAAGGTTCATAAGCTTGCTCAAAGTGGCTCAGTAAGTTAGTAACAAAACTTAAAGTGGATTTAATTAGCTTGGGGCTATAGCATCAGTATGCTATCTATGAAAACTGGAATAAATGCTGAAGCCATCTGTCATTATCACAAGGAGATGAAACATAGACTATCACCTGCTTGATAGTAAAGCTGAAATGAAAGAAAATACAAGGA
The DNA here is from genome assembly GCF_001890085.2 of Hipposideros armiger. Taxonomy (NCBI): domain Eukaryota; kingdom Metazoa; phylum Chordata; class Mammalia; order Chiroptera; family Hipposideridae; genus Hipposideros; species Hipposideros armiger. The sequence continues at coordinate 1,031,926 of NW_017731524.1, read as the reverse complement.
ACTGTATTTAAAAGTTGTCAAAGGACAAAGTCTGACCTTGATCAGCTTCCTTCAATTATTATTTTTAAACTAAACATTAGTTGCATGAACTTGGCTGTTGCAACAGAGGTAACTTAATTAACTGGTAACCATTAAACAACAACAACAACAAAAAGCAAATCATGTACATGGTCAAGTCTCTGTAAGAGTCAGTTTCTTGTTTGTAGATTTGGGTTAGGATGCAATTTTCTGTGAATTCAGGTAGTAAAAAGTGACTTTTATTTTATCTAAAATGCTTTTTTTTTTTAGTATTGCCAGAAGATGATTTTGTCTCAGGATTGTTCAAACCAGACTGTGATTTGGATAGTATGTAGCCCTAGATTTCTGGAGTTTTTGACTTGAATAGATTCCAGTTAGTTTTATCAGGCATTTTATATATCTATATCTATATATAGATATCTATATCTATATATAGATATATATATATATATATAGTCACAAATAGTATTTTTTTATCTTAAAGGTTAATACTATCCATAAACAGCAAGTCGAAAGACTTTGCAAGTCTTTTTTGTTCAGTAGTAATACATGGATGCATTTTACTGTAAGAAGTATAAAATATTTACTAATTCCTGGTTCTATTTTTTTAATCAGGTGTTTTAATAAAGATAGCACACTGAACCAGTCTATATTTATTTAACATTTCCTCCGTTGCATGTTTTTCAATGGCAAGGAGTTAGGAACTTATGCATCAACATAGAAAGTTTCAACACAATTACAGATTTACTTCTAACAGATAATTATGATACTTGGCACAGAGAAATTAAAAAAAAATAATTCAAATGAAGAGAGACTATGCTTTTGAAGTTTTTGCATTGCAGTCAATTCATAGCTCTTATAAAGCCTCATGTTTCATTTTATAACATTTCAAAAAGAATATGGCATAATTAGAAGACTAAGGCCTAAGTATAAAAGTTCAAGTTTGGTTTCACCACTCATTTCTGTATACTTTAAAAATGTTAGTAAATTATAGTTTAATAACTATATATAAATACATAAGTAAAATCTAAGAATATTATAACTGAGGATTTACCTTGTTCAATTAAATTGCATTGCAAAATACAGATTCTTGAGTTATTTGGAAATATCTTTCAAACAAACCTGTTGTTTTTCTTGGAGTTAGTTTTCAATAATATTATAGTCATTATTGTAAAACGTGCACATAGTTTTGAAGATGGTTTACTTTCTGAACTCAACAGGTTACTATTAATGCTCTGAGACAATGTGATTTGCACATGATATTTTATTTTGTGAAGCTTCAAATATATATGTATAATAAACGATGAGACAAGCTTTTTTTTTTTCAGAGTTCCCCTACAAAAATTGTTTGTGTTTGCATGTGATACACAACTTTTAAATCTTCATTTTATTAATCTGAATTTGCTGGGGTTTTTTTGTTTAATCTACTACATTTCACGGAAGTTGCATATAAACTACTGAGACCAATATTAGCCACTCTCTATTTGCCTCACTACTTCCCCCAACCTCCTGAGATGTGACACCCAATATTGATTAAAGTCTTGGCTGGATCTCAGCATAAATCACTCTTCTCTTTGGTGATTTACCATGTGTGATTCACCAGCATATGAAAACATAATATGCTTTATTGTTTGTCATTTGATGTTTTGTTTTTGGAATGTAAGTAGTATTTGTAAATTAGCTTATTGTGTAACCAAGTACTTGCTATTTTAGTAACAATTTGTGCTTTGACTATCAATAGGTATTATTTTATCTTTCCAAGTTATTTTACTAATTTAATTGTTTCATACAATTGCCTTTGTGAATCCAGTAAAATCATTTAAAATTGCACTATATTAGCAATGTAGAACATGTGTATTGCAAAATATAGTAAGAAATGAAACTCTCACAGGTTGTAAACTGTCTCCCTTTGAATTTTTATCTGAAGAAATTCATTTGAAGTTTGTCTTCTAAATAGGTACAGGTGAGTCTTCTAAATTTCACTACACATTTTGATTGTTAAGGTTTCTGTTAGTTGATTCTCTAAAAAAGTTAAACTTTGCCTGAATTTTACCTTTCAAGGATTTAATTTTCAGATTGTTCACCAGACAAAAAAAAAAAAAAAGTCGCATCAAGTTACATACTTTTAGAATGACAGGAATTGTAAAAAATGATATTAACTATTTTGGTATTTAAATATATAATTAAGATAAAGTTTTATCATTTATGTTTGAATTGTTGTAAGAATAGAATGGCCTTAGCATGTGCCAGCATGTGACATTTTCTTCATAACTGAGTTACTGCATTGTGATTGGTTAGTTATGTATACATACATGCATACATACACATATATTCTTGTCTAAATGCTCCATCTTAAAAATTCTAGCTGAGAATACATTAAAATACATTTATATTTATATTTCAGGCTATGAGACTGCATTAAAGATCCTCTTTTCCATTATATTTTTTATGTTCAATAATGTATTTTTAATGAAGAAAATCCTGAATTAAAAGCCCACCTAATAGGGCTCAGATAAGTGTAATATCAAAGGCTTTGATCTGCATAGATACATATGTCTCAGGCATAGCAGAAGCTCTGTGAGCCTACGCTGTGCTCAAATTTCTTTACTTCCCTCCTCAATTTGTCAGAAGTGTCTCCAGTCAAAAGCATTTTTGTTTAGCTACAGTAGCTGTCTTTTAAAATAACTTTTAATTGCTGATAATTGCTTTTTTAGCATATGTCACAGTATAGAAATAACTTTATTAGAATAGTGTAGCAAGTTTACCTAGTTATTTTTTTGGAAAACAAGAACACCAAAGATGATATACTTATATTTGGTCTAGTAATTAGTTATTATTAGATTAACTGGTGGATCACTTTATTTTGATGATTGTATTTTCTTTGAGAAGTTTCTGAGAATATTTTAAGAGTGTGACTATTACAGTTCATAATTAACATTATATTTAAATGTGCAAATAACTGAACAGAATTTTCTATCTGGTATAAATTAGTGAATTAGGCAATCAATCAATGAAAGCTCATTGTTTTTCAAATTAATGATGTAATTAAAATTAGTGGAATAAAATAGCAGATAAATGTCTTATAATATATAATATAATCATATGTAGACAATGACCCATATCACCATTTGATCAAAAATCAGGATCTTGAACCAGATGCATTTTAAACTTTTTGTGTATTCTGACTTGGATTTATTTACTAGATAGGAGGATTCTAATTAATCCATTAAAAATGTATATGTAAATTTTTCTAAATTGGATATTGAAATGGCCAGTAACTGAATTTTGTTAAAGGTGTGGCCCTATTACTTTCAGATTCAAATTGGGTTGGATTTGATCCAGCATGTCAAGCTGGTATTCTTTTGCACATTTTAATGTACGTGACTTGAGTGAAAGTTATCAAAGACAACTTACTAAGCTGGAAAATTCACTACGTCATCATTTAATTGGTCTTATACTTTTGCTCTTGTAAGTATATTGAAGTATCTAAAACTATATAGTACAGCAAATGCTGAATTGCCAGTTGCTTTAAAAAGAGGTTTAGAGATTAATAGTTAAAAAAAAGAGCTTAACTGAAGCAGGTACAACATATTATATAAGATGAATACAATACCTGGAATACATTGTGTATTTCTAGCGGGAAGTCAAAATGATTTAAAAACTTTAATTCACCTATAAGTCCATGTACCCGTATAATAATCCTGCAGTGGATTTTGAAGGTAGTACATATGTTTGACACAAAAATTGTATATGCTTTTAAAGCATGATTTTCACAAAGTAATACTGCAATAGGCAACAGAATAGATTAGACAGTTTTGATTAGTAAATACTGAAGAATTGAGTAATGTTTTCCTTACCTTAAAATAAATGACTGAAAGAGGTAAACAAAATATTAAAATGTCACAGTGTAACATCTTTGAATTTATATGGTATCAAATGTTTCTAAATAATTAGATTATCCTTCCAGTCACAGAAGAAAAAAATAGGACTTTTCCTCAAGGACAAACACAATATATCAGGAAAGAAAGAGTACTGGTTGAAAAGGAATTGTTCTATGGAAGCACATAGAAGTATTTGCAGTAAATACCTGCTAATTCACTTTAAGGGATACTGGTCATTTCTTAAATAAAGTTAGTGAAAATCAATCTTTAGATTATATTAATCAAGAAATACTTTATTATATTTACATATCAAACCAGTGAAGTATTTTGTTAAAATCTTAAACTGATTATAGTGTGGAATTTTACTAACAGCAACAGTGACTGGGCTGTCTTATTCACAGTCTTATAATTCAAAGACATTTGTTTGGGTATGAACAAAGCAGACTTTTGAGGGTATAAGAATCATTGAATCCATCACAGCTCTGCTAAAATGTACTGATATATTCAACAACATTAATTCCTATTTTATATTTAAAATATGTGATTTTTCTTTAGCCTAATTCTTGGAAATCATACTTCTTTCTAGAGTTAGGCAGTTTCTAGTTTATCTGTGCCTTTGGATTTTAAATGAATAAGTTGAAGCACTTTGGGTTGTCACACATTTTACACTAGGATGCATGTTCTTCTGTGTGCAACAAGTGTAAAATATTTATTATTTTAGAGGTCTTTGTGGTGGACATTTTTGTTTACATTAACCTTAGCCCATTTGTAGTCTATGCATTTATGCTTAAATAACTATAATATCTTAGATAGAAAAGTCTTTATATATGTGTATTTTTGTATGTATGCACACGCACATATACACATTCACACACACACAGGCTTATAGACACAGGGCTGGCTCTAGGCAAATAACTTACCAATAAAATTGGCTTTAATTTTTTTTTCTGTAATTCATTGAAATATAAAATAACACAAATCAAAATCTGCTTTCCTGAATGACAGTGGAAATATATTTAACATTAATTTTAGGGTAAAATAAGTAATTAATACTTAAATGTTTTAAAATATAACTATACTATACACTGTGATGTGGTTAGGACAGTGATTTAAAACTTTTCTTACATTTTCTAGACCTTTAATTTTAAGATAACTAAAATGTACTTTTAATTCTTTATGGAAAATACTTACATCAAAAATTATTATATTTGTGTGAACTAGATATTAAAATATCAGGTACTAGAATCTTTACATTATTGAATGACACTTAATGTGTTTGAAATCATTGCTCCATTTCTTTTATTGGTTCATTCCATTGCTGCTTGCACTTTAGAGCAAGCATATCTTTTAAAACCAGTGGATAAATGATAGGAAAACAATTTCATAACCTAAAAAAAAAAATGATTGCTCATCTGAAAGCTTTGCCATCAATGAGATGAGTTAGGAATGAGGTCAATGGGTTAATCTGCAGGCCTACATAAGGAGATGTGTATTACCACTTCTTGTAGTAGACTGTAATTGTCTTTGAAAACACCTGGTAGAGGTCCAGTGAAATTGAAATCAATTACTTTCTCAATCATTCCATGGCATTTGTCAAGTCATTACATCATTGGTAAAAGTGCAAGCATGCATGCATTTTTTTTTTTTCGGCAAAGTAGAAAGATGCTTATAAAACAGTAACTACTTGAAAGTTTTTCCTCATCTAAAGCTTGTGGAATAAAAGAAAAATGGGTACATGATAAATGTAAAACGACATTTAAGTTCATCTTTGCATTTAGTTATCTAAGTACAAAGAAGCATATTTCACATTACTTTTTGCATCACCTGCTATGCATATAGTTTAAAAGAAAAAAATATAAGTAACTAAAAATGGTTTCAAAGTATTTCATGACTTGTGAGCTCTGACACCTTCATTCTTACCCTCTAAAAACCCTCTGACAAGTGCGTATTATAACCAAAGATGACTATATCTCTGTTGTTCACTGATTTTTTTCTTCACCCCATTGACAGTACATGCAGATTTGAACTTGTAGCCAGGAACAGTGCTCCATGCTTCAAATTGCCCAAAGACCCTCAGGGATAGAAACTTGACCTGCTTTTATGAAACCATAGAATTACATTTATACAAGTTACCCCATGGGAAAAGAATGAACCAATCCCAATTCTAACCTTAATATTGGAAACTTCTGGGTCAAATTTGATTTTTTTTTTCTGGTAACACCTGTTTGGGTACCAAATCTCGCAAGTAGATATTCTTAAGTTATTTAAAAAATATTATTCATTAATGACATTTCACAGTTAAGCCAAAGTGCCATAAAAATTTTGCAGTTCTTCAGATTGTCACATTATTAAGATGTTACTTTTTAAAACAAAATGTCTACTGTTTAAATATACATTCTAGATGTAAGGAGTTTAAACTTACATTTGTTTAATTGGACAAGAACGCATTGAAGTTGTACTTTTTAAATAACTAATTTCTCTCCCTTGAAGACATCAGCTCAAATAAGGGAAGAAACTTTTTCTAAGGAGTTGTTCTTATGATAGTATTTCAGAATAAGGATTTTTTTAAATATGAATATGTTTAATTTTTTTCTTTAAACACTTTAAATGGTTATTTTATTTTTAGTTGGACCACTGGAAGGGGTTTCCAGAAGGTTTCTTTTGCCACTAATAGTAACAAATGAAGTGGTCATTGATACATTGGGTACATTAAAGCTATTTTTATTTTAGTTGGATTCACTTTAGTTATGTGGACTGGGCATAAGTTGAAACACTGCAGTGAACTGTATCTTCAAAATAAAGAGTTTATGTGTGTATTAGTTTGCTTAATTTCTGGAATATCAAACTGCTATATCATATATATATATATATATATATATATATATATATAGATGTATGCACACATCTATATATATATATACACAAATATATATGAATAAGTAACTAATATAAATGGGCAGGGTTATAATATTTTTTGTTTGTAACTGATGGTATTAACCTACTTCTCCATATAGAATGAATTGCTTTCAATCTTATACAGAGGGTGCTTATACACATTTTAAGATCACATTTCACTTTTTTGGCACCCTCAGTATATACAAAAACATTTTATAAGTGGTAAAGTAAAATATACATATATATATATATATATATATATATATATATATATATACCCCCACATACATATATACCCCCCACTCAAATATATGCTATTACAGTTATGATGGTTAAATATTCCACAATTAGATTTTGGAACTGAGGTTAGCAAGTTTTTTTCCTCAATTAAAAATTTCAAAGAACTTTCACTTATTTTTTTCACTTAACATCTATTAAACCCTTTCAATAATTGTTTTTTTTTTCCTACAAGAACCAATCATAAAAATTCCTAATAAGAATTGTTGTAGCAAATCAATTCTTGGAGTAGAGGAAAAACATTGAAATTTTTAATGGAAGGTATGCCACTTTCCTTACTACCATAAGACATGATAATCAAGACGAAAATATTTAGAATTTGAAACATGTCGTTTATTTTTTTATTGGCTGTTTTATGGCAAAAACAAAAAAACAAACAGAAAACAATTTCACTGTAAGCTAATATTTTTTTTCTGCCTTGCTTTGACATTTATCATTTGAATGAAGTTCAAAAATTAAATCAATTATTTAGATGTTTCCGAAGATCACTTTAATGCCATGCTTATAAAATATCAACATTTGATTAAATATTTCATTTAATTTGAAATTTTGCCTCAACTAGTTACATGGTGATATAAATAACTATTGCTCTTCATTTTCTGACTGAGATGGAGGAAGGAAAGGAGTAAGATCACATGACTCAATTATGCTGTCCTTAGAAAGCATCTGGTTCAGGAGAGGCAACCCATCTTGACTTTTGTAATGGTGATAATATGAAGTTTCTATGACCTTTTTTGTCTTCCAGTGGCACTTTGCAGCTCTATTTCTAATAATGATTGATGGTATACTACATGAACTGAAAGAAAAAAAAAATCACCTTAAAAATTCTTGCTATAAAATGCATGAAAGGAGAGAGGAGCTTTTATATTTTAGATAATTCCCTATAAGTAGAATAATCCTCAATATTTCACAGACTTCTACATCATACTTAAGATAGGAAGCCTTCAGACATCAAAGTAAATGTCATCTTCTTAAATATCTTTATCATCTAAATTATCTTCATAATAATCCCCTTTATTTGTAGAAACTCGAGTGAAAATTGTGCATGAAATATAAACTTTATCATGAAATTTACCTTTAAACATTTGCCAAAGAGGGAACAAACTGGTTTTTTGAGCTGTTGTTATTTAGATCCGATCCCCCAAATTCAATAGTGTGAAATGTAATTTATTTTTATTAAGGTATTTTATTTAAAGTTTAGGAAATAAAATTAAAATGGATTATTTGATCTGGAGTAAACTTCTTTGCTCTTTCTTTTGGGGTGTGGGTTAAATAAGGGCCCATGACAGGGATGCTGTTTGTTTTTCACAAAAGTTGTTTGTGATTTCAGGTACTCTTGGGAAATCTCTTGATCAGATTCACATCTGTTCCTGTCAAAGTGGGTGCTAAGATACCGGTCACCCAGCAACCATGTCCAAGAGGGAATTGGGCCGATAATAACTTCAAAAAGGAATGACAGATGCTAGATTAGGATGAAAGACAAAACGCATGAAAAATGAGCTTGTTAGAATCAAAAATTTGTTCAAGCACCTTTATGCAAATTAAATGAATATCGAATATTTGCATGCAGTAATTTCTACTTTTTCATTTCATTGAAAAGAAAAGAATAGTGTTTTTAAACTCACAAATGTGACTCCTTTCTTTTGTACTAATCAACATACAAAGCTGAATCTCAATTTAAAAAATCAGATTAGCCACCTGGGTTCTTACATCTCTACTAAGTATGTTACAATGTTTTTCTTATCACAATGGTACTCTTTGGGACAACTTGGTTTATCTAATTTTTTTTTCATAATAAGCAGCCTAGTGTGAATTAAGATTATTTTAGATAAATACAAATCCATTTCTTGAGAAAGCATTTCAAAAGTAACCTTATCCTATTGTCCTTGAAATTGGTTAATGTACATTAATAAAAGATCACTCAAGATGAGTTCACAGCAAAAGCACAGGCTTCTCGTTGGCTGGTTAAATAACAGTGCATTAAAGTAAAGCAGGGTGGTTGGTGTACTCGAAATGAAAGTAGGCAGGAAGGTCTCTTCAAAATTTAAGATGCTTTTTTGATACATTACTAGTTTTTCTATTGAATAGTTCACATGCTAATCGGAATTTCGAAGGGCCTGATAAAATGTAGTGATTGAGAGTGGTTTCTGAGTCTTGGTTTAGCAATGTCTAATGTGGTCACGTAGAGAAATTGATTTTCTTCAGAAATTAATTAATTTTTCATATCGCCCTAAGCTGCAGTTAAAAAGAGTGCATACTTGTCTGTTTTTTTCCAGAAATATTGCCTAATCATATTAATACCATTGCCCCAAGGATGAAAAGATAATTGTACAAATGCATTTGGAAATATGTATCACTGAGTATTTATGATTAAATTATGCAAATGACCCAGCTCTCATCCTTTCCAGACCCAGGTTGTCTAATTAGGATTGATATGCTGAATGGATGTTCCAGAATTTGAATACAAGCATGTCCAAAGAGCAGAAAATTGGAAATGACAAGGCTGAAATCCAAAGAAAAGTGTCTTTAGTTTCTGTACTTTGTTAATGTGCTGTTAGCAGTTGAGGGCTTTTCCCTGCCTTTGGCTATTTTGTGACTCATATGTCCTTATTAGAAACAAGTATGCAAAATGAATTGAACTTTAGCAAACAGTTTGTTATTTCTATTTTGCGCTTATTGAAAAATAATAATCCCCTGATCATTCAAAGAGAGCTTCACTATTAAGTTGCTTCAAACAATGTAAACTTACCTTTAACTTTTTTTTTTTGTAACTTCCTCAGAGTTGGTGTCATAGCTTTATTTCAAAGCTAGCTCTCCAACGTTAATGTCATACCAATGCAGTATTTTCCAAGGATAGCCTCTCTTGAATGTGCAATTTGTTCATTTATTCATTCACTCATTTCCTTAAATACCTGTCTCCTTATAGTTGGAGAAAACTGTTTAAGTAGCAATTCTGATTAGGAAAAAAAGCAGCGGCACTCTACATGCACCAATGTTTGAATGTGAGGTCCTCAGCAGCCTTTCTCCCTCACTGATTACACTCATTCATCTTAGATAGAGGGGTGGTAGAGCTGCGAGGAAGGGACGGAACTGTCAGGGCTCCGGCCTTTGTTAAGCAGCGGGTAGCCACTGCCTCTGAACTTCGCCTGGCTCCTGCTTTCCATCTGCAGGATGATGGATTGCTATGTTTAATACATTTCAGCTTTTGTCTGTCATAGTGTGGACAGACTGTACTATCAGTGGTTTCAACAGTGATTAGGGAACCATTTGAAACCGCTCCTATTGGTCAGACAGCTTCCAGGAATATCTGATGAAACCCACTCACTGGCACTCTCGCCATGTAAATGTGTAGTTTAACTAGGCAGGGGTTTGCACACTCACTGTTTAAAACCAGTCAGGAAGCCCACTGAGAGTTTTACTAGACTACGTATCCACGTTAGAACAACATGACGCAGGACAACATTATAGAACATTTTGGGTCTCAAACTAAACTACTCATCCCAAGTTAAGATAAATTGTAGTCTTTAAATAGTAACATCATGTGCTTAATAGCAGGATTGTAGTCCATCGATGATGGTGTCAATTCTTGCTGTACTCACCAATGCTGAACTGTTTAGCTATCTTGAGAGGGTGGAATGTGAGGGCTATGGTAAAGGAATAAGACATAATGTAGCATGTGCTGTGCTAGGATCTGCTTAGCTGGGGGGAGGAGGGGGGGAGGGGCTTTGTGGTTCACAGGTCCAAAGACTGAATGATTTCAACAACCAGAAAGCCACAATGGCACCAGCTCAATATTTTCCCTGGAGTGTCTTATTCTATTTATAAAACCGGTGCTCAGAAAATACAAGGAACTAAAAGAAAAGATTCTTTTAAGCCATTAATAACATAGGCAAAGTTTTATTTGGAAAATTGGACCTATATAAATAAATTGAATTTTACTAATTCTATTATGATGTACCACATTCAATGTAACTTGTAATGTAGATTTTAAAATGTGTTATATACATGGAATTTTAACTCTCTTAAGAGGTAATTATCAAAATACGGATCCAGCCAAAGTTTTGAAACAAAAACCTAAGTCAGAAGAAGCTACTTGCTTTCAACTACTCTATTAATAGAGAAGATTAAACACAAAGTTTGGATAGCTAACAGCAAAGATCGGATGAGAATAAGAACTCCAGACCTCAGATTATATTTTCCCTTCCTGATCTGGTTTTTCCATTGCAAAGTTTTCACCTGAGATCCTTTCAGTGAAGGCTCTGGTTCTGAATATATGAAGACAAATATATGAACACACACAGCCCGACACAAGTACACACACCTTGTGTTTCCTTTGAACCAGTTCAGTAGTTAAACTTGTTGGCATTTTGGCATTGCTGATTTAGTAATAAGGACAGGTGTTGCCATACCTCCTTGGAGAGTTATAAAAACATTCATATATTTTGCAGATTAACTTGTCCTTTGTTATATTTTAAGGCTTGTCTTATTGAAACAGTGTTCAGCTTAAAAATTGTGCATCCATTCAGCATATTCTAAAGGAATCATTTGTCAGAGTAAATCAAAGGTATAGCTCACAGTATACTTTGGAACAGAAATTATGTAACGGGGCTTAAGTAAATCTGGAAGTTTTAAAAACCAAAACTATTCATAATTTATATAGCACCTATAGAGTGAAATAATGTACTAACCCTTTACATTTTTTTGTACTGCATAATCATGTTAATGTATGGTTGTCAAATCTTTAGTCATAGATTATCACATATTCATTTATTACATCCATGGCGTGGGCGGTGGGCAGGGAGGGAGAAAGTGGCAGAGTGTTTATTTTAGAGAAGGATGACGTATGGGGAGGGCACTACGAGCAGGTCACATCCCCTGAAATCACTGTCACATGTGGAATTCTTATCAAGTCAAAGGGAGAGGCATGGTTGAGGCTACTAGATGTAAGGTTCTTCTTGGCTATGAGCTCTCAGCAGCAGGCTGAATGGAAGGAAGAGGAGGTGTTGCGTACATACACTGTTCTAAAGTCGAACTATCACATGGAATGGCCTACATTCCTTCCCTTATATTTGTTAATACATTTTAAGCAGACAACTAATTAATAGTCAGTAGAGACGTAGGATAAAGGACCTGGTTGAGAGGTAGACCTTAAAAAGAGGCAAGGCAGGATTATACCATATACAAACTATAGGTATTTTTCCCCAAAATATTATAGAACATATAAGTGGTTGGCAAACTTGAGTGCCTGTTTTGCCCATAGGTAAACTTCTTTGGGTTGCTCAGAATTGGATCTTGTGTAACATTGGGAGTGTGTGTGAGTGTTAGCACATGCGTCCACATGTACACCGTAGGTTGCCAACCCTTGTTATACATACTGTTGGTCTTATGTTTAGTTAAACACCATAATTACAAAGTAATACAAGTCATTTGTCTTACTGTGGTTAAATAAAGAAAAAAAAATATGTGCTAGAAACTAAATGAATGAGTTTCTCATGAAGCTACATGAAGGGGTTTGCTGTCTGGAAATGTTTCAGAGTGGAGGAATATTAGAGTCCCCTTTGGTTTCCCCCATCCATTTCTAGTCACAGTGCAAGGACACTGGCTTCTGCACACATGCATGGCACCTCTGGTCTCAGTGTCCAGTTATTCCTGTTTGGTAGATCCATAGATTGGGGAAAATAAGGAGTCAGGCCAACAGGCTCAACTTCTTTCTCACTAGCTTCCTGTAATGATTCCAACTCTAATAAGGTGAATTACTATTGCATGAAAAAGGAGAAAAAAAGGTTTTGGCCATCTTAGCTAATAAATCACATTGACTGCATGGCTGCTCAGATCAATTGTGCATAAATCAGTGCCTTAAAGAGTCTTAAACTAAGATTCTACCAAAGACCAATTGATCCACCAGCTTGTTTAAAGGCATGGTCTCTTGCCCATAGCAAACTGAACAGGCGTCCACAATATCGAGATTGTTAATATGCTGTCAAATGTTGAAATGAATGTTTTTGGATATCAGAGGCATGGCTGTGATGAGTACAGCGGTTGTGACTGTGTGGAGTCCACCAATATATTTTTTGTCTTTTCTCGTTCATTTTTCTAAGTTAGATTAGGTAGAAAATTTAATTCTCAATACATATACAAAAGATCAGTTTTGAAAACTTTATTCACAAAGGTAACTTTGGGGAATTGTTTCCCACAAAAATATCATTATGTTATTTCAAAAAGAAATTGTCATGACTATCCAAGAGAAGCATTTCATTAACCACAGTAGTTGTAGATTTGAGATTTACTAATCTACAGACAACTTGGAGTCATGAAAACAACCAGGAAGCTTGATTTCAAGTTCTCACTATATCAGTCACTAGATGGGAGATCTTGGATTAGTCAACTGGAAACTCCATATTCTCAAATATAAAATGGGGATAATGAAGAGAACTTTCTATTTATTTAAATAAAGGTTGTAAGGATAGAAATGTGATAATAGTTATTTTGAAAGCACTTCAGAAATGGTAATGTGCTTTTCAAGAATTGT
>NW_017731524.1:1005990-1017918 GCF_001890085.2 Hipposideros armiger | reverse complement strand
GAACCGCAAGGGAGAACAAAATATAGCCATAGCACATGCAAAGTAAATACTTATTTTATTTTGGAGAGAATGAGGTTCAATATCTATAGTAACTGCCATGCAATTCTGTATGAAAGCAGGAGATTGTTTAGAAATTTAAATGAGGTATTAGTCAATCTTTGATTTCCTTTTAAGTTGGCTAGAACATTCTATTATGGTTAAGTCTCTAGAGATCTTCTTAAACTAAATACATTATTTATAATTACTCTCTACCAAGCATCTCAAAATCCCAAAAATGATTATTTTCTGTAGTCTCCTGTTTTGAAAATAAATTTAGGATAGGCATTCAAGCATCTTAACATAAAATTTGGTGTCTGCCAAATATTTTGTGAACTCATCAATAAAATATAATGTTCTCTATTTCAGAATACTATTGTTCTGCCATTGTCTATAGATTTATGACGATGTCTTGACATTTTTGTAAATTATGAAACACACACTGTTTCTCCCTTGTTATACTGTGAAATTTAGTAGTTTGTTGAAATTGAATCTGATTGATTTTCTTGTGGCATTTGTCTACAAAAGCATCTCGTGTCTGAAATTCACCAGAGGAGGGGAAATCCAGGTGGATTTCTTTTGCTGCATTTTTCTTTATGTATCTAAAGTTCTGAAATATTTGTGACCTGCTTTTAACAGTTTTAAATGTAGCTATTGAGGCACTTGCTGGTAGAAGATGGTCTGGCTATTTCTTGAACTCATCAATTAATTCTAAAACTTGAATTTAATTTCTAGTGACTAAAAATTACCTCTCTGGGATTATTAGAGAGTGTTACTTTGTATCTATTCTTGTTAAAGCTATCAGGTACTTTCTGGCACATAGTAGGCACTCTTTATAAGTATAATTAACTATAAACATTTTGTTCATATGTTATTGAATTATATAAAATATTCTTATGAGATTCTCAATTTTAGAACATTTTGGTTATGACCAAGAAATTAAAACATGAATAGAAATACATATGTTTTATATTTTTATGTAGAAATTAAAAATAAAATAAAGGTATATTTAATATTAGTGCTTAAGTATAATCTAAGGTATCTTTAATTTGTGAATTTATCCCATGTTTTTGGAGTGTTTAAGCAAAAATATTGAACTTTGTGCATCTTCATACACACATAATTTTCTAAATTGAGATTTTATCTCCATTATTATTATTATTATTATTTTTAAAGATTTTATTAGGGAATTGGGGGAGGGGAACAGCATTGGGGAATCAGGGAAGGGGAACAGACAAGTTGCTGTTCTTTTGTTCTTCAGTCTAGTTGTGGAAGACGTCGCTTCACTGGCCCATGTTGGTATTATCATTGCGCTCTTCCCGGGTGAGGCAGTCGCTTGCAGTCCATTGGATGGTGGTTCACGGTGGCTCAAGAAAGCTCACGCCCACTGCCGGGCAGCGCTGCTACAGCCTACACCATCACTGACGACTCATGGCAGCCCAGCTCCCGGTGGAGCTGTTCTTTACTATCTTAGCTGTTGGGCGCAGCATCACTGGCCCTCACATGGGATCCAAACTGGGGCCCTGCTGCTCAGTGCTGGCGTCCCAAGCCAGCTCCTAACCAATGCTCCACTCGCCGGGCCCTATCTCAATTATTATTAATTAAGGTTTATCTGTCAGATTAATTGTGAAAGGTAACAAAATATATAATTTTGAAGTATCTAAAAATTTGAATTGAGTGGCCAGACCACAAGTAAGAGTATACATTTGCAATTTAAAATATCACCAGTGATAATAAGAACTATAGCTACAAATATTAGTGATTTTTATTTTCTAGAGATAAGTGTTTTTGATATGTTATATCTTTAACTCGCTATAATAGCAGTAAGAAGTAGGTTTTACCTACTTTTAAAGGAAAATAAGGGCACTGAGGATCAGAGCAGTTAATTAACTTGGCCACAGTTACACAGCTAGTATGTGGCAACTGGAGGGAATAGAATCCAAGCAATCTCATTCTAGAACTTTTATTTCCTATATTTTCCTATTCAAATAATATGTAACCAACGATTACATATCTAGATTGTAGTTGGAAGATTATAAATTATTTGGAAATAATAATAATATGAATTTCTTAAAAATATTTAACATGTATGTATGCATTCTGTGTGTTTATAGCAATTTAATAGTTTTAAGAGAAAATTCCAATATTATTTATACTTATAAGATTTTTAGGAACAGTGTTTTACATGAAAGATATAGAGAAAGCTAGTTGTAATTTTTCTTTATAAGAAATACATAAGTGACATTAAATTTTATATCCATTAGCTCTGTAGATTACTTTTCATCATCTCTTTAACTCCTTGATAGAAGCCTATTGTATGCTCTTTCAAGTAAAACAGTATATTCTCTCACTCCCTTTTTATCCTTTGTTAGAGTGTATTTTTTTTAAAAAAAGTAAGCTTATTATCATCAAAGGAACTCTTACCACACAACAAACCATACAGATAAGGTCAAATTTTGCTTGTAAGATAAAATTTGAAAAACAAATTGCAGTGATAATTTATTAAACCTTCATGCCTTTAGATCAATGGTTATTGGTGGGGAGAAAATAATATATAAGAGTAACTGGGTTATAATCTATTGTAATTTCAGTCCTTTCCTGACAAATTCTCCATTCCTGTTTTACAATTCCACCTGAAAACTATTGGTACAGTAAGCCACTCCTATTACTGAGAGGTTATAGTTCCTAATAGTGATAAATAGGTTATTTTAAAAGCTTGAAAACGATTTGTCTGGGCACATAATTGCGACTTACACATTATTTGTACAGTAGATAAAGCCTACTATAGGCAGACTATGTAACAAAAACTTCCCAGTGAGTCATGGAAAGTCTTGGATGGGGCCTGGTTTCCCTTCACGTGTTGTTCTTTGGAATAAGCTTCATCTTCCCATCTCAGTTACTCACCTGGATGCTTTCTTCCATCCGGGTAGTTTGCCATTCTTTTTTGATGTTTTCAATCTTTTCTCTTTAATTTTTTTTCTTTCACAGCAGAAAAGGTACTTTGATATCTTGACAAGCTCGTACTCCAAAGGAATGAGTTAACTGTAGTACAGCTGATTTTTTTTTCCTGTTAATATTTAGTGTCTCATCAAAGTCTTACATAAGTACTCTATCGCATAAATCAGGAACAAAAGGGTATCATTTCTTCTCATTCAGGACAGAGAAGGTATACAGTTTATATATAATATTTAGCAATGATTCCTGTTATTTTAAAGTGTGGTTTGCTGAACGCGGATTCCTAATTGAGTGTATCAGTGGAGTCATCACAATACTTTCCATTGCCCTGCCTTGGTTGCCTGTCCAGGATGATTTGAACTATTTATTCACAACCTACGTCATTTCAAAGTAACAACATTATATAAAATGAAACAAATTCTTAGAAAACCTCAGTAGTTTTGCTTTACAGTGGTCATTTTAAGCATACCAGAATCATTCAGTTTTAAATTCTATTAGTTGATGCTCTTGGGAGTCTCAAAACCTTACTTCTTCCTTTGTAAGTGTCAGTGCTAGAATTCAGGTGAGGGACTTTTCTATGGAAACACAAGGATGCGCTGAAGGGAGCAGCACCATTTCCTTTCCTCTAGACTAGAGACCTCTGTCTCAAAGAACTGACGTTGTCCTTTTTCTCCTGTGAAACTTGATTCTTTGCATTGATGACTTTCCTAGGGCAGCTGCTTTGCTAACAGTATGCTCATTTACATGTTTGTAAGAAATAAATGTACCAGGTTTAAGCAATGGGGAAAGCTTACTGTAACCCTCACAATAAGCACATCTTTTTAAATGCTCTTAATACATGCATTTTTTTTCTTTGCTTTAATATACTATTGCATTAAACAGTACTGCATTAGGACTTGGTATGAGTATATTTGAACTGAACTTTTATCTTCACCTGTGTGTGTCTCATAAACAAGAAAAATATCTTTAGGAAAGGTAAATTTCATTGGAATGCGATAAATTTAGAGTTTAGAATACTTTTTTTTTTTTTTTAAGAAGCATCATTACTAGACCTTAAATCACTTTCAGGTAATATAGGGTAGTAAAAAAGAAGCTCACATTTTTCATAGTGTTTCAATATTGGAATGATAGAAGCACTTCTAGTCTACTAACTGTGAAATGTTGTTGAAAATTAAGATTCCCTTTAAATGAGCTACATCTCACCTGAGCACTGACCTTGTTAGCCAGTGCTCTACCAAGACACCCAGAAGTCTTTGACAAGTCAGAAGAGTAGATAGATACTTTTTGATTGGGAAATCATTTTTCAGTCTGTTATCAATTTTGGTGAGTAAACTGTAGGAGAAATATTTTAAAATTTAACTTTGAATATTGGGTGAGTATTTAAGTGTCTCCTGTTTGTTTGTTTTGTTTTTCCTCTTCACTAACAATTCCCCATCATCCTGTAATAGTTTACCATCTTATTTTCAACACTCCTTGGAATTCATGCTCTTCCTCCAGTCCTTACTTTGCTATCAGTGTCTGTGATAGAATTTGCACTATGGAATGGTTTTTCCTATTCTTTCACCAGTGTTATTGTTTTGTGTACTTACAGTATGCCAAGTGAGAACCTGAGTACATTTCTTACCACATTTAATCCTCACAGCAGTCCCGTCTTCATTTTACAAAGAAGGGTACTGGGTTACACAGAAGCTAAATAAATAACCCAAGGCAATAGGTGTTAAATGAGGAGTTTACTTCTGGGTTTCCAATTCCAAATCCTACATTCCCAACTACTACACTGTACCACTACTACTTAACTAGTATACTGGACTCATCCTAAGGAGAGTCGCACAAATCCATTTGAGCCTTGCCCACTTTCCAGTCAGGAAGCCTAATACCTAACCAACAAGACTGAAAAATGAAAGATAATTGACATAAAAATGATAAACTAGAGGTTGGACAACTAAATTCACGAACTTGCTGTGTGAGTGCATGGTGGAAAGTTTGTGAACTTAAGTGTCGGACCTTCATACATAGAGGTCAATAGGAATTCAATAAATGTCCCTTGCCATTTTCCTTTTCCACGTCATACCTGGGAAAGAGAAGTCAAGGATTAGCGCTCACAGTCACTCAGTAGAAAGGTCATGGTGTCCAGCTTCCTGCTGTCAGTTGACTGCAGAGGCCTCAGAAGATGACAGGTTGGTTTTCCTCTCCCGACAGTCCTACTCAGTAGCAATACTTGTTTGACTCCAATGTCACAAACAGATGTGTTTGTTTAAGTGACACAAACACCATCAAAAGCAGACTCAAGGTTGGCAGCTGTATCTAAATTTAATTTTCACCTACATTTCACAGTTTGTTCATAGTGAGAAGTACTTCTATTCAAGCATCCTTTCACTGGACTGAGAAAAATGGGCATGTCCTGGGGCTGACCATGAGCTTAAACTTTTGAGTTTTGCTAGAGATAAAATTAAATAAAGAATTACTTCCTCATGAAAAAACAGGTAGAGTTATGTTTTTAAAGTTCTGTTTTAAGCTGCAGCACCATACATATAAATATTAAATTTTTACCTTAATGCTGTCAAAAACCCGGGAGGCAAACAATACATTAAAGGCATGTTTAGAAGACAACAAATAAATAAAATGGTTCAGTATTTACAAGCTTTTTCTAGTTAACATCTTGTGATTTCATGGCATTCACATATTTAGGGTTTCAGAAAATATTATGGCTATCTGGAAAACGAAGGCCCTCCTTATGAAGATCACCCTTCTAGGCTTTTAAAATGTATTATAAAATACTCCCCTGGGCATGTAGACAACCATGCCATTATAATCTAGATATAGGCTGAGAACTGTTTTGTGTCCCCCCTTAATTTTACACATCTTTATCTTTTTAAGACAGAAAAGTGATAAACTCTTACTATGAGTCCATAAATCATCTCTCTCATGAAATCCAAGCTTAAAGACATGAACATGAAGAAAATTAAAATCAAATTTATCTGCTCAGATATTGTTGTGGCCTTTAGAACTTTACTGTGTTGTTTTTACGTGCTTTATTCGCTTGCTCTATTTTCATTTGATCATTTTTCTCCTTTTATGCATTTTGCATCTTTCATTTTGCAAAATCCTAATTTTGTAGTATTAGAAAATTAATGAATTTAAAGCTTCTGAAATTAAAGAAAAATATACAGATATAAATATGCAAATGCCTAGCAAGATAATTTTTTTTTTTTTAATGACCATGCTATTTTCTGGGGATTGTAAATTGGCCTGGCTAGAGATTGGGATATATCTGTTAATCAGGGGTGGGAGATTGGGCTGCACATATAGACACTAACAAGCTCAGCAAAGGCCCTATGTAATATGACTAAGGAATTTGAACATTACCTGGTAGATGATGAAAAATTATTGGAAGGTATTTTTCTACTGGAAGATTCTTAATTGGAAGAATGATATGACCGGATTTGTGTTTTGGATAGGTAACTCTGTGATCCTTATAAGGATGAGTTAGCAGCATTTTAAACTAAAGTCTATTACAATTATCCAGTTTGAAATAACGAAGGGTTTAATTTAAGGCAGCAGTAGTGGGGATTGAGGGAGGAAAAAAAGACAGAAGAGAAATTAAATTAAAATGGACTTAGTGAGATATTTGGGGATAGAAAAGTGAGTTGAGAGTAACTCCCTAGTGTTTGATGAACAGTGTTGTCAGCCTTAGGACCATGAGGAAAAGGCTTGGTGAATGTAAGTAATTCCATTTTGAAGTCTTTGAGTTTGAGATGCTTGTGAATTAATCAGGTGGTATCAGAAACAGATATCTGGGATTCAAAGGAAAAATCAGGACAGGAGCCAGTGATTTTGGTGTGAATTTTTGAAGAAATTTTGAGGTGAGAGTTACAAGCTCTGGGCAGTGGTCGTAAAATACTAAGTGGGATTTTCAGAAGGATTTGATAGCTCCCTATGAATTGATAATATTTTAATAATTTCTCTATGATAGTAAAAACACTGCTTTTGTGTCTTCTAGTTTCAAATAACTTTTTGAAAACCAGATCTCAACTTCTACAAGAAAAATATTCTTAATTTGCAGAGGTCAAATATTGTTTTTCCATTATGAATTGTTCAAAGTTAAATGGAAGTCAAAGAGACATACAGAAAGCAGGTCTTTGTATGCTGTTGAGTCATGATTGTGACTCTAAGAAATATATTTATTGTGTTTGATTCTAAGCTTGTGATAATAGCTAGTGTCAAAAGATGAGAACATTCTGTACCAGAATCTGAAAAATACCATTGATGAAAAATGAAAGCTCTGTTAAGAGTTCACCTTAAACTCCCAGCTGCCCTTGTAGGAAAGCTGCTGTAAACCACAAGGGATGGGCTCTGTGGAAGGCAGTAGCAGATTCAGGGAGGTTATGGGCTGACCCTTGGTGATTTAATCTAATGCTAGAAGGTGGGGAAAATGTTCAGGATTGGGCTTTAAAATCAACATTAACGATTAGCCACAGCAAATGAATATTATGATACCATTTAAAAAGTAAGAGACTCATCTAATGTAACTCAATCTTAACATTAACAAACTAAAATTGCATTACTTTTTAACTCAACATTTTCAAACCAGATGGCTTACAAACAATAATGCACTTTGGTTTTGGTGGCATGATTCTTTCAAGGGATTTACCTAATGTTAGATATCCATCTAATTATTAAAGTTTATATAAGAGAAAGACTCTTTCCTTCACTAAATTGGTGAGCTTTTGTATGCACAGAATGTCTTTGTGAAATAAGAGAACATGATTATGATCAAAAGCAACCTAGAGAACTATTATTACAGTCACATTGATTAGGGAATAATGCATTGTTTTTACTGAACTTTTTGCTAAGATTTCTCCGTTAATATGACTCTTCAGTGCTGCACAAAAATTAAATATTAAACAACAAAATTTCACCTACAAACTTTAAAGTATCTACCAATTACCTATCAACAAAAATTTGCCCTACTCAGAATGTAAATTGGTGCAGCCACTATGGAAAACAATATGGGGGTTCCTCAAAAAGAATTAAGAATAGAATTACTATATGACCTAGCAATCCCTCTTCTGGGTATCTACCCCACAAATCTGAAAACATTTATCTGCAAAGATATATGTACCCCATGTTCATTACAGCATTATTCATGGTAGCCAAGACATGGAAACAGCCAAAGTGTCATTTGATAGATGAATGGATAAAGAAGATTATCCATTCTTCTTTATTACTTGGCTATATAAAGTAATATTACTTGGAATATTACTTGGCTATAAGAAAAGATGAAATACTGCCATTTGCAACAATATGGATGGATCCTCAGATTATCATGCTAAGTGAAATATGTCAGACAGTAAAAGTCAAGAACCATATGACTTCACTCATATGTGGGATGTAAAAGTGAAAGCAACAAAAGAACAAGACAAACAAAGAAACAAAAAACTCATACAGACAACAATTTAGTGGTTACCAGAGGGTAAGAAAGGTGGGGGGAGGGGCTCATGAGGGTAAAGGGGGTCAAATATATGGTGATGGAAGAACTGACTCTGAGCGGTGAACACATTATGCAATATATAAATGATTTTTTATATAAATGTTCACTTGAAACCTATTTTACTAACTAATGTCACCCCAATAAATTTAATAAATTAAAAAAATTTTCCTACTCAAGAAGAGTTTACCCATTTGTATTTAGTTTTTTATTTTGTATTTCCATTGTATCTGTTTAATTAAATACAATATCATCATGGGTTTGATGTTGAAGTTCTTCTAACCTTTTGTAGGTAGGCACTTCTTAGATTTTTCATACTGACATGTCTGTCTTGCCTGCCAGCATTCCATTCCTCTAATAAGGTTGCTATTGATTTGATTGGAGAGGGGATATAAGTAATGTTAACTTTTTTCTGTTTGTGTGTTTAGCTCATTTCAGGGTTTCCCAGTGTTGACCATCTATACTTTATACTTACCCGGGAGAGAGCAGTGATAACCTGGAATAGTAATTACCCAAATTTCCACCTCAGCTGTTTATCACACTCTCACCACTTAACTTCAGCGGAATGTTAAAAACTGTATTTTAGAAATGCTACAATGGAATAAATAATACCTTCCCTGAATGTGTATACATATAGGATATCTTTGCCATTGTAGTTGGTGAGATCTGATAGCTGTTTCATAGTAAGCTTACCTAAAAACATTCAAGAAAAAAAAGTATTTATATATTTTCATATTTATGAAGTTAGTGAGTGCATAGAGAATTAATTTAAAACAAATTCCAAATGAGGGAGTATATTTAGTAAATATTACCTTAAAATTTCTGCTAGAGAATGGTGTGTGTTCATTTTGTCTTTAATCTTATCATTTTCACATTTTTAATACTTTCCCTTTATTGCTCAACACAATTCAAAATAATGTGTGTGTACACATGCATGCATTTAAGTGTGTAACAAATATGCACTGAATAGACAGATGTAAGGTAGCTAGATGAAAAACTTGCATCTGCTTATTCAATGCATATTTGTTACACACTTAATAGGTGGCAGGCATTCTTCTAGGGACTTTGAATATCCCAGTGAATATGACAGAAAAAATCTCTGCCTTCATGGGGTTTATATTCATGTGGTCATGGTTGGGGGTGGGCAATAAAGAATACACATAATAAATGAGCAAATTACATAGTTTTAAGGCGATATATGTGCTAGAGAAAGTAGGTCCAGGTGAGGGAATTTTGTAGGGTGAGTTGTGGGACAGTTGAAATTTTAAAGAAAGTCGTCAGAACAGGACTAATTGAGAAAATGACAGTTGAGTCAATATTTGAAGGAGATATGAAGAGCTCAAAAGCGCTTTAACAAAGCTTATTTCTCTTTGCATTTTCTCTGGCTTTGATTTCCAGCTTAGTAAAAGAGGGAAGTATGGGTAAGAGGTAGTGCAATAAGTCTTTTCATTACATACAAGTAGAGGCAGATTACAAATTGATCTGCAATTGTAAGGTACAGGAGCCTACTATGCTGCTGATGAAAACTAGGTTTTTAAAGTCTTGTCTGTCCCACTTGCTGGCTCTGCGATCTTAGGCAAGCTTCAGCTTACTCATCTCTAGAAGTGGGATGATAATACTTGTCTTGTGTTAAATAAAATCGTGCATATTGAGCTCTTAGTACAGTGATTGACATAATAAGGACTCGATAAATATTAAGTATTACGTTTTTATTTAATAGTGTAATCTTGTGTTTTGAAAATGTAGACTTTTTCAAAGCCCACCAAATGGAACTTTTTTTCTAAAGTGAAATTACTGAGTTTCAAGAATTTTCTATAATGGTACATTATTTTTCTACATGGTCAAAAGAATAAAATGTGTGATTTGGAATACTTCACATGTATTAATATTTATCATAAGGCAATACCTGATCAAGACAAGGTAAGACTGTTACCAATACCCCAAACTGAGTACCCAGAGATAAACGCTGTATTCAAGGATTCTGTCCTTATTTGGAGTTGTATAGAAATGTTTTAATTTCTCAAGTTGGTGAATGGCCTGTGGTGATTACTATTCATTAGTTCTGTGTGAAGAGATATAAATGTCCTTAATACAATAGAAGATTTCCAAGTCTAGGTGATTTTTAAAGGTAGTAGAACATTTGTCATAGGATATTAGAAAGCCAGCCTAATATGCTTTAATGTAAACTTCTTTATTGTGATATTCCCTTTACTAAATGGTTGACTTCCATCACCTCTTCTATCATTTCTGAGGTGGCATAACTAGGGCAACCATAAAATTTATTGGCCAAATCAGAACATTCTTGAGAATAAACAGAGGTGGTATTAATAATTATGTTGGGACAACAGGTGAAAACTAGGATTGTCTCAGGCAAACAGGACATAAGGTCATGGAGCTATTGGGAAACTTTTTTCACCAATACATAGAGGTTCTAGCCAGTAGCGTAGGGATGAGTAGTTTTTAAAAAGTATGAGATAATTGTTACCTCAGGGATAATTTGAGCAGACAAAACAAAATTACCTTACTTGGAGGCATGCCAACAGAGCAGAGTTCTTACCCTTGTTTTTTATTTTCATTTTAATAAGGGTTATAGAGTTTCTCATGAATGCCAGTGGTTATGAAATTGATTAAAAGCTCATTTTAATTCAGACTTCTTTGTAAGACATCACTTTTTTGGTTTATTTCTTTAAGTCTTTTTGCTCCATTTCTTGTATTTCTCTATATCTCAGTAAGGAAGGCCTTCATTTTCCTTGACAAGAGCTAGGTTTCTCATTCACAAAGTGCATAGGTTGGTTTATTTTCAAATAGGTTGGTAGTTACTGTTTTTAAGTACCTGCCTTGGTTGGTTTTGGTCTTACTGTGACCATATGAGCCACCATTCCCAAAGTTTTTGCCATAGTCTTCACCAGAAAATATGTTGGAAGAGTAATGACTTTTGGTAGGGAGTTGGGGAGGAACAGGAACATTTTGTCAGACTTGCTTTTTTTCCTGTTTTCTTGAGCTCTGTCTGACAAGCAAATTCCCAGGCAGAGTCTCAACATTAAATTCCTCCACCGTGCATGGACAACACTGAGAGAAAAAAAAGGAATCGGAGAGCGAGAGGAGTAGAAAAAAGCAGAGTTAAAGACAATGCTGGCATTTTCAGAATGCTAGCAAATACCTTGGTATTTATTTAGCTTCCAAAAATTATGCTGCTTCTCAGATTCTCAAGTCAAGAATGTGTGCATTATGTTTATGTCCTCAAATTGTTGTCGGAAAGTGGGCCCTTCTCGTTGCAAAGTCCAGGTCCTTGGCAACTGGAGCAAGGAATTGAACGAGATGCCGGAGTAAAGTACTGAAAAAAATAGTTTATTCGAAAAGATAGTACATTTCAAAGAGTAGAAGTAGGCCCGAGCAGTAGAGAATGGCTCAAGGGCCCATTATTAGAAAAGAAATTACATTCCAGAGAG
>NW_017731524.1:1003386-1004210 GCF_001890085.2 Hipposideros armiger | reverse complement strand
AAACAAAAGAACACAAGTTATTTGTTATAACTACCAATATGTCCATATTTTCATAAAGTGAAACACTTTCTCATTATTTCAAAATAGCTTATAATGATGAATGAAATGACGAGGAAGAGTTAGTTCTAAATCTAGCTAAGATCCACTTGATTTTAAATATCATATGTTAGTTGGGAAAATGAACATACGTTTTACTGATCAATGGCAGCTTGTGACAAGAGCAGGAATTACAATTTATTACATCTAATACAATTACTATTCAATATTTTCTGATTTTAGATTCTGAAAGCCGTACCTAGACAAAATAACATAATGCTATCCAAGGTCTTCAGATGGAACCTCCCACTGCTCAGAGATACACAAATTTAGATGACTAATTAGTATTATAAATCTCAAAAGCTCAAAGGCTTGTAGAGCCCACAGGCTCTGTTGCCAAATTCCAGTGCTGGCGGGGCTCTGGGTTGTGATTTTCATACACCTGCAGATCTAGTGAAGTACAAACATCATCATGCCCTCCTGAAATTTGGCTACTCTAAAAGAAAAATCATGATGTTACCTGATACGTTTGGAAATCAAAGTTTTAGTTTATCAATATTGCTGTTTTCCACTATTCCACTTACACTTTAAGAGATGGCAAGTACAAATTAGGTTTATGGACATTTTCAAATAAAACTCAGTTTATATTTGTTTTCTTCTCATATGTAGAAGGTAAACCTTGGATCTTTGTCATCTAAACATAGGGAACAAAATAACATATGTGAAAGTACAAGGTCTTCATGTGCCTGAAAATAACACAACTCTGTGCTTGAAGGACAGTAATCCAT
>NW_017731524.1:979196-1000851 GCF_001890085.2 Hipposideros armiger | reverse complement strand
GTCAACACTATTTGATCTATATACATTTCTGGGACCATAAGCAGATGTCCTACCATTTAAATGGATTGTATTTCCTAACTTATCGCTTTTGCTTTGTCAGTTTGTTCCTCTGAAACCATGCTGACATCTAGAGATAAGTCCTATCGGTCTTAGGCCATTGACTGAATTTTGATTGTGAAGAAGCCATCACTTATAACAGAGAAAAACAGAGTGAGGTGTTATTGCTGAGGATATATTTTATGTTATGGTTTCAAAACCCAAAGGTAAATAAGATGGAGTTTGCAGCTCTTCATTTTTTATTAGGCATAAGATGGACTTTGCAGCCTGTTTTCATCGTCTGTTTTCTTTTCCCTTTAGGAGTCGCAGACCCTGTGGTTTTGCTCTCATTTACTTTCTTGAGCAAAGATGAATGTGAAAGGGAATACCGACTCTCGAAAGATATTAGACTGGTCGGTTAAACATAGTGGGTCTTTAATTCATCTCAGTTTATTTTCCAGTTGTCAATTTCTCATTGTTTCTTCCTCACTTATATATGCTTAAGTAGGTGAGGAGGCAGATTTCAACTGTGTCTCTTTGCCTTAGAATTTCTCCAGTGCTGCTAAAAGTGCTACTCTATGAACTGGAAACTGGAAATGATCAATATCCAGGCGGGTTCTCCTCCTTTTTGAATATAGAAAACAGTGCTTTTGTGGTGTTCACAGTCTCCGTTGGCTTAAAGAACAAAAGCTCTGAATGTCATTGCAAATTTAAGCTGAAAGAGTAACTGGGACAATAGTAATCAAGTTCTTCTTCTAACTTATGCTAACTTTGCTCTGTCTCCCTTTGACTGCCATAAGGAATTTGCATGTAGAAATAAGATATATTTAATCTCAATTTCTCAGACCTCTTCTGAGTCTGTAAATGTTGTAGATGAGTTTTTTATTCTTCCTTTCTTTTCAGTATTTATAATAGTAAAAATATAAATTAATATATCCACTTAAAACATCTGGTGATTTTAGGAGAGTAAGCTATTTTGATGCCCTAGATGTTGAACACATATCATCGATCTTTTATAATAGAAATACTCCTCTGTTTCTACTCTTTCCCTAGGTAAAGCTTACAAATTAATTCACAGTAACAGTTATCTAATACCGAAATTTCTTATACAATGAAGACTTGCATATCGCCATCTGTTTTGCATATGTATTTTTCCTTGGTAATCTTTATTACTAGATGGTCTCAAGTAGAAAGTACATCAGTGCAAATGCCAACATGTATTTTTGTTAGTGGCACTGAATAGACTGGTTAAGGAAGAAAAACAAATGTACTTACTTTGATTTATCACTTGTGACATTAGCATGTACCATACTGCTCTCTGGGAAACAAAATGGTTGCACCTGAGGACACTGATATAAACGCTACTTTGATTATTTGAAACAAACCATTAGGCTTTGATGAAAGAACTATTACCATTGTGGATCCTGTATGGGGAGAGAGGGCTTCAGGATAATGGATGAGCAGTCTGCAATTACTTGTTTAGAATTTAAAGAAGTTAAAGCTTAGTTTTTAGCAGGGAATAGATATATAAAGTGAATTTAATTTTATATGAATTTATATGGTAGAATTTTTACAGCTAGTACATGCTTCGTTGCAATAGCTTTATTATCTAGAAAATCAAATTAACTCAAATTAGGTAAACTTATTCTAATGTCAAATTGACTGTTTTAAAAAAAAATTAAGTGTAAAAATCATTCTTTTATGTCTTTCAAAAGGAATTTCCTAAATGGAATTTTATTAATTTTCATCAAGAGACTCAAAACTGTTTTCTTTTACTTATCCATTTAAATACACATATATACACACAAACACACACAAAACTAAGCCTAATTATGAATTAAATACCTGTTTATCCTGTATGATTTGTGTGTAGAGATTTCGCTTGATTAAAATACATATATAAAATATAATTCCAACTAAACAACTACTAAAATTCCCAGCGTAAAGGAATTTCACTTAAGGGCATAAGTTAAGGTAAAATATTTAACTTTCTGAGGAGGGTAACTCTTTTAACTTTCTTACATTAGTACATTAATGTGGATTCAATGTCAGATTAGATATTTTATTTAGTATTGAAGACCAAACAATCTTCAGGCAACAGGGTTTAAGTAAATCTATGTGGGAGGGAAGTCTGGAGGAGAAGGCTGGCAAAAGGGGATAGCAGATACAAGCACATTGGCCATAGCTTTAATGTGTGGAGGATAAGGGACACTAGAGGTGAGACTAAAAATCTGTAAGCTTTAGGTATTGGAGAACCCAGGAGAAGTGAGGGACAATGGGCTACTCACAGAGGAGCTACTGTAGGAGAGGGCATATCAAACTGAAAGGGAAGGGCAAAACCACAGGAGGACTATATAATAAAGAAACACCCAATCTTTTCCCTAATTTTGCCACGAGCCTGCCCTAAAACCTCACAGCCTATCTCTGTGAACAGTGAAAAGTATTTTCAGCATTGTCTTGTTAAAATGATTTGCTTTGTAGATGCACCTTGTGTTTATGCTACTGTTATATGGCTGACTATATGTTTTTATGCTACTAACTATGGTTTATAGTTTTAAAATGTATAAAAGTTTTAACATATGTTTAAAAGCATTAATTTTTTTGTCTGCCTGTCATGTGGGGCTAGATGGCACAGGCACCATTCGCTCCATTTACTAAGGAGGAAATGCAGGTTTCACAGAGGCTTAGAGAACTTGCTTAAGGTCAAGGACGGTAAGCTGCAGAGAGAGAAGCAGAACCAAGATTTTATCTCTTGGTCCAATGCCTTTCCGTTACTCTGTAATGCAGCTTTCCACTTTTGAAAGATTGTGGTTTCTCAATTCGCAGGGCTCAAGTCTTCATCAGAGGAGTTTAGCATAGAAAACAATGCAAAACATTTTTCCCTATGCCATTTTATGGCCAGTGTATTTCTATCTTCTTTATGCATAAAATTTGCTCACAGTGGAGAGGAAGGATTCCTTTTTCTGGCATTAAAGGTAACCAACTTGTGTTGCAGTTACTGGCGCAGCACCTGAATTTAGCTTATCTGTGTTGCAGAAACTCTTCTTCACTAGGTTAATCAAAAGCTATCAGAAGGATTATAAATTTAAAAATAAACTCAGGTGACTACTACATGAGTTTATGAGGTTAATGACACTGTTCTCTTTAACTGTCTACTACACAATGCAATTGCTCTAAATTTCAGTTGCTAGTTTTCAAAAAAAGGAGCAGAGAAAATTGCCTTGATGAAAGATTTGCTGTTTAATCTTTGTGCCTTAAAATCAGGAAACCCTAATCAGCTATCTATTGATGATTTTTTCCCCTTCTTCTTTTCCCACTGTTTCAACTGGCATGCACAGTCTGAAGTTTTATTATCAGTGACATAAATTAAATTGTAAATGTTAAAAGGGCAGTGTCCTATTGAAGGTGAATCCAATGTTTTTATAAACTTAATAAGGATCGTTCTATCAATGACCTTATTCTTCTATAGTACTTTGACAATCCTTTGATGTAGTCGTCACTCCTTTGCTCTCAGCTTCATTCTTTGAGCCTGCTGGCGCTTCTACTATTATGGAATCATTTCCTGGTTGAATGAATGTTTTCTCAAGATTGGAACTTAGTACACAACCCAAGGATGCCTTACCAATTAATTTGCACATTTATTTTGTTTTTAGCCAGCATGGTATTGAAGGCTCTGTTCTCTAAGTTAATGAAGCCCATGTTGTACTGATTAGTTTTAGGATCTTGCGGACGAGGTTATTCTAAGAGGAGGGGATCTAGTTAGCACGCTCGAAGTCCGGAGGCTCCACGTCCAGCCTCGCCTCCATCCCGGAGACCATGATTGTAACATACCTTCCTTAGATGCAGCGAACTTGGAGCTATCTGAGCTGTGTTTAGAACCGTAAAGTGGATTTGGGCTCTGGAGTTTGGAATCTAAGGCTGCGCCAATTTTTTCCTCTTCCTGCTCTTTTATTTTCAACCAAAAATCATTTCAAATTGAGATTATAAAAGTTAGCCTCGCATATTAGAACCCACGATGATAATGACAATGCTCCTATTCTCTTGGATGTGCCTAGTCACAATCCTAGTGGAATTTGAATGTCAGATGGAAACTACAGGTTTCATTGTAAAGCATTCAGAAGACTGTAGGTTTCATTATAAAGCATTCAAGGTATCCGAGGCTTCAGGCCTCCAAGGTAGTTAAGGAGAATCCAAGCGATTGGCGCCAGTTGAGAGTCAACAAACATCCTGTGAGTTCTTTCAGGGTCACGTATTCTAGGTGCTGGAGATAAAATAGTGAATTACACACCAGTTTCTGTCCTCAAGGATGTACTAATAATAGCTATATAAACATGTAGGTCAAATAAAGTGTATTCAATGTAAATACTTTTACATGTGTGGGTACAAATATATAAGAGACGCAATTATAGATAATAAATCGTATTTTATTTTTAACAGATTTATTGAGGCCTAATTAATAAAGAAAAACTATAAATTTAACGTATACAATTCGGTATGAAGTTTCAACTATGCGAGATGGATAGTTCCTAGAGACATGGCATACAACCCAGGGCCTCTAGTGAACAATACCCTACTGTGCACTTAAATTTTGTTAAGAGAGTAGGTCTCATGTTCAGGGTTCTAACACGTTTTGCTTGACTTGCATCTTCATGCACACACAGTTACCGGCTGTTATGGAGCAGAGGAAAGGTGTCAAAAGAAATCTCAATGGGACGGCATGGACCAGTGCAGGAGTGGAGGGAGGGCAGGTTATGTGTGTTCCTGGGTGAGGTGACACTTTAACTGAGTCTTAAAGGAGGACTAAACGGAGGGGGCACCATCTGGGCACAGGGCAAGGCAATGCAGGTAAAGCTTATAGATAAGAAATAGTTTGTATTGCCTAGAAACTGCAAACATTTTTTGGTAGAGGAGGAGGAGAAAAATTCTTGAAAGCTGGGAAAGGTCCTGATTAAAGGAAGTTTCTTTCTTTCTTTCTTTCTTTCTTTCTTTCTTTCTTTCTTTCTTTCTTTCTTTCTTTCTTTCTTCCTTCCTTCCTTCCTTTCTTTCTTTCTTTTTTTTTTCCTGGACTGATTTAATTTAGAATCAGTAAACAAACAAACAAAAACCCTGAAACTAGTGTTTAAAAAAGCAATATGCCATACACAATCAAGATTAGAAAATAAAATGATAAAGTTGACAAATATGCATTGTACTGATATTTATATACTGCATTCAATGTTATTTTGTTGCTATAAAAATGTCCCTTTTAGTATTAAATAGTCAAATTGACATTTCAATTCACATTTTCGCTTCTAGTTTTTAAGATGCAGAATTTGGGACCTAGACTGATATGCCAAAGGCAGTGGACTCAGGGTGTTAATTCTTTCCATCGCTTCAGTTTTACAAATGCATGGATACAGCTGTTTGTGCTGTTACCAGATGTCAGACCAGGGGCCTCAGGAAGTTTTCCATATATCAGCTGTTTCCCAGAGGCAAAGTATTATAGTGCATAATAATATTCTTGAAATATAAAGGCAAGTTGCCTTTGCTATAGGTACCAATCAGAAATACATTGAACAAATATGCCCACACAAAAACTTGTACACAAGTGTTCATAGCAATGTTATTCATAATAGCACAAACAAAGAAACACCCCAAATGTACATCAGCAGATAACTAGATAAATAAAATGTGGTATATCCACACAATGGAGTATCATTCAGAATTAATAGGAAATGAGGTACGGATACATGTTACAACATGGATGAACTTTAAAAATATTTCGCTAAGTGAATGGAGCCAGAAACAAAAGACCACATGCTGTATGATTCCATTTATAGAAATTTGACCAGAATAGGCAAAATCACAGAGAACTAAGGTAGGTTACTGGTTGCCTAGGACAGTGAGGCAGGGTGAAGTATGATTGCTTATGGACATGGTGTTTCTTTTGGGGTGGGGGAGTAAGCATATTCTAAAATTAGATTGTGGTGATGCTGTAGAGGTCTGTAACTATACTAAAATCATTGAATTACACCCTTTAAATTGATGAGTGTATGATATGTGAATTATTTCTCTATTAAGCTGTGAAGAAAAGAGTAATATAATGGATAGCTTTGATAAGGAAGTGAGTTAAAAATGCACAATTATCAACTGCGCAATAGTTGCTTCTTTATAATGTTCTTAAATAAAATATAGGGACTAAATTAGTAAATTAAAGAACAAACTAAATGTGAAGCACATAATTAGGCATGCATTTAATGACATCTTTTTTATTGTTTCATTTAAAATATTTTTTATCCTTTAATCTATCAATTTTGGGTAAAATATGAAAATTAATAAATGAATAGCTCTCTTACCTCCCAAGCCAATCAATGATGCATTTTCCATTTCTTCCTCCTGTGAGAGTCTCCTTAATTTAAGGCTTGGTTATTTGGAACATGCTTTGAATTTAATAGTATGTTTCCCTTTGGTTATTAAAATAAATTTTAAGCAACAGTTTTAAAAATATCGTGTTTACCAATGTATAAAATAGTGATATCTTCAGCATTAAATCGCTCTAGGAAATGAATGCTTTTGGACAGAGCCTCTACTTTATAGACTTTATGATAGGAAAAAAACATGCATTTTAGGGCAAATTCCCCCCATTGTGTAAACTACTCCCTGGGAGTAAGTAAGGAATTATATTAACTCTTTTGATGAAGCAGTAATTGAAATAATACCCTAGTGACTTAGAAATAGTTATCTTTTAAAGTTGCTAAAATAAACCGAATGGAAAATTGTAGCTTAGCTGGAAGAGGGACTCGAGTTTCAGATCTGGAAGCTAAATAAAAATTAAGGCTGCCATGGCTAGCGTGCCCAGTTAGGTCTTTCCTTCCCTACTGTCTCCTTCCCTTCCTTTCTCCTTCTTTCTCTCTTTCTCCCTCCTTGTCTTCCCCATCACCCATTCATGCTCTCACTCACTCATTCTTTTCTCCTTTGCTGCAAATATACTCACAGCCCCTGCCACATGCGGAGCACACACTTTTCTCTTACTGTGGCAAGAGTTTCACTTCTCATTACTTAAGGTGTTTTTGTTGCTCACGTAACATTCAGTCATTGATTATTTAGAGTATTAGGAAAAGTTTCTCTCCTTTCCCTAATTTCAGGAGGTCGATTTGTCATAAGAAGTGGGTTGTGTCATTTTATTCTTTTATTTTTCTTAGTAATTATTTGATCTTAGATATACCTTTCTGAGTCCCAGCTGACTCAATAATAATAATAATAGTAACAATAATATACAATGTTCACGGTTATTATGCAGATACATTTTAATGACTTAATGTATGGAGGTTAAATCTTGGCTTGTTGTAGATGGTAATTAACAATTCTTTATTGAAGACCCTCCCTATACATAATCCCATACTGGGCAAATAACAGTTTTGCAAAAGATATATGTTACAGTCTCCAAGCAACTTTTAGAAACTTAAATTCCTTATTATTATTAATTTTGAGAATAATGTAATTTTATTACTTCTATATCATGGCATGTGGCAACAGGTTCAAGGAATTTTGAGCTCTTCACATGGAAGGAAGTTAGTGAATAATTTCTCCTTGAGATCAGTGAAATGGTGAGATTTACCTAGCAGATTTTGG
This sequence comes from Hipposideros armiger, assembly GCF_001890085.2. Classification (NCBI taxonomy): domain Eukaryota; kingdom Metazoa; phylum Chordata; class Mammalia; order Chiroptera; family Hipposideridae; genus Hipposideros; species Hipposideros armiger. The sequence goes on along the minus strand of NW_017731524.1, from coordinate 993,204 downwards.
CAAGGTTTTGTCACAGTTCCTAATAAATAATTAGCCTTCTAATTTGAGTGGAGGAAATGTATTTTAATAATTGTGCATCATTTTTTTTTCAGATAGCATGAGCCTCCTGATGAATAACCTTTTAGACTATTGTCATTTAGCCTCCATTTGTTGACTGACTTGAAACACTTTTATATAATTTTCACAGTGATTATCTTGTGACTGTTGGCATAGCAAGCATTTTTTTTTCAAGTTTATGATTACTTGGCTTGAATGCCTTTTGAAACAATCAAGATACAAATGCCTCATCTTCAATTGCTTTTCTTACACCTCTAAGCTTAATGCTACCTTTGGCTATCAGTGATATAATACATTAAATGACTTTGTTAGCTGTTACATATTTTAGATACAGATTTAACATTCAGGAGCTTTTCATTATATGATGATTCCGATTATAATACCGAAATAAAAGAAAATGTATTTCTCAGCTCACCAGTGAAAAAAGTTTAAATAAGTTAATCACATGTCTTTATGAGGCCTTTCATTTCATAGCTCAATAGCTCTCTAAAGTTCCATTGTCATTTTTTAGTATCATTATGTGCATGCATCTAGAAACAGGAGGTTTAGCAAAGAGATGAAATCCTTTTAATTTCTGATTTGAGCACATTGACCCTTTTCTTTGTCTTAATAAGTAGCATAACTTTGATTGTTTTTTTTTTTAATGGAAACATGGGATTGAATAATTTTTCTGTCTGTAAAATCAGCCTGCAGAAAAAGGTATTTTAAGGCAAGCAATATTTTTGTTTATTATGCTTGTGTATAGAGTAGGAAAAAGTAATAATTTCCTGAATATTTTACTTTTCTTATTTATAAGCACAGTTAATTGTATTCAGCTTTGCTGAAAATTATGACTCAAGCTATGCCAACACCTTGTGAAAGTACTATGTTGTCATTCAGGATATAGTCCCCCAAAGATACTTTTTCTGTAGTTTTTTATAAGTATAAACTATATATGTAAATTCATCTTTGTTCCTTATACATATTATTTTCAAATTATGGTTTGATTTGTTTCTGTTTTATAGAACTATTAAATTATTAACAATGAAAACAAAATGTGTATTTTGTTTTGTTTTGCTTTAATTCTCTTCCTCTTCTCTTTGAAATGACATAGGGCCCTAGTAGACTGTTAGCCGCTAAATTCCAGCATGGAGACTTTGAAAAAAGTCTAACCTTCCTTAATTAATCCTAACCTTCTTTTTAAATTGTGGTGTCTAAAGTGACAGGTTAATTTCAAATTCAGTTTTGATTGAGCATATGCCACTTTTTTTTACATGCTTTACATAACTAAAATAGAGCTGTCTTTAGAAATCCTTGTATTAGGAAAATGAACCCTAATCAAGGAAAGTTTTCTTCGGTAAATGCGTTTCCACATTCATTGCAACTTTTTGGAAACATACAGTATGTTAGATATAATAAAATACACAAGTTTTATGAGAGTACAGTGCCAAGTGCAAGTAAGCTCACTTTAATTTAAGAAATCCATTAGAAAGGGGTTAAAAGAAATAAAGACATATTACATCTTATTTTTCAGTATTGTTTCAGTTTTAACAATATTGATGCATGCAACATTCTGCAAGATGAAATTTTGATCTTTTGTGGGTAGCTCTGTTCAACTGCAAATATAATGGAAATCCCATTTATTGGGTTGTTGGAAAAGTGATGACATATTTTTTCTGTTTTTCGTTGCAAAAATGCATCATGACTTTTTCGACAACCCAATAGTTTCCATTTATAGTGTTAGTTAATTGAACAGTTATTTAATAAATAATTGGATATTATGAAGTGTGTGTGTGTGTGTGTGTGTGTGTGTGTGTGTAATTTTGCTAGTTTATATTTTAAGGAAGAGAAAAGGAAGAAGACGATAGCCCACTTGTTTAACAGTTACCAAAAAGGATTTATTAAACAATACTGTGGTAAAGAGTCTGTGAAATCTTAAAATGGTTTAAACCACAGGGTGATGGTTGGACAGAGAAACAAAGACAAAAACTGTTTTTATAACTTAAAAAATAGCCATACTCTTATTATCTAAGTGCATAGATCTAAAAAAAAAAAAAGATTCATAAACATTCCCACCTTATGGGAACATTTCAAGTAGAAATTAAAGACAATATTGTACAGAAAACAGAATGCAGCATAATTTAGAAAAATTAATAAAAATTAACAGGCTACTTGATATTTAAAATCTCAGACTAACCAAGGTCAGAAGGGAGCTCAGACTCATCTCCTCAACTTCCTCCAATTTACAGATGAGGGACTTGTGGCACACAGAGGGGCTTTATAACCCAACAGGGGAAGGGAACTATGTATGATATTGGGATCATGGATGGAGGTGGGGAACAGCAGTAGAGCAAGGAGGAAGATTTATTGTAGCACACAAGCAATTTCATAATCATATGCTTTTCCTTAATATAAGAATTCCATGAGAAAGAGGCCCATAAACTAAAGATATGCTTCATATTGTAATACACTTTGAGAATTTGAAAATGGATTGCAATTAGAAACTGCCAAATAAATGGTCAGTGGAAGATAAGCACGAATGTAGATGAAGTATATCTTGCTCTTAAAGATTTGAGAGCCATAAGAGCCATAAGATTGAGAGCCATAAGATACGGCATATAGCTGCCTTTGCAAGCTATGCTACCAGCTTGTGGAGCTGGATGCGAGGGGCAGGGAAAGTCAGTATTTAATGCTATGGATGATTTTCTAGCCATCTCATACCACCTCCTTTGTTTCCTGTCTCACAGAAGTTTTGAGATTGTGCATATAGAGTTTTTCAACTTTTAGAGCAAGAAAAATTATATAAAGTCCAGGTATAATGGTTATATAATATCTTGTAAATGACATCATATCTCAACCACTATTCCTCACAGGCTTCAAATACCGGGAGTACCAAAAAAATGTATACACATGACTTGTATTCATCTTTTGTTATCAGTATATATCGAGTATTACAGTTTTAATACAGTTTTTTCCTTTCTTAAAATGTGTATACATTTTTTTGGCACCCTTTATATAATCTTATTTTTGTTCCAGAATTGAGAAAAAAAAAATCATTGCTCTAAGGTATTTTTTCCCTTTCTTTTGTTTCAGTTTTTTTTTTTTTTTGGTCTGGTTTTTGTGTTGTTGAGTTGTGGTTAAGGGACATGAAACCCTTTCTATTTCATTGTTTGGCATAAAATTTAAACATATATTTCAAATCTTAATATTAATATAGGGTTGTGATGGTAAAGTAGTGTACAACTTACTGAATTTTTGAATTTTTAATACTGATATTGAAAAAAATCAGCCTTAGTGTTTCAAAATATGCCAATAACTTGTAATAAACCTCATAGAAGCTTATATATTACATATAATACACCTACCCATGTGGGAAAAAGCTGTTACAAGATAGGGAAAATAACAAATATTACTATGGTATGTGGACGGGGTGAGTCATTTTTCAATTCTGGTAAAGCAGAAAAAGAGTTAACACTAAGTTGGTTAAAAGAAACTAAACCACCCACAAAAGGATTAGTCTACTGAAGCCCTGTATTCACAAATTGGAGAAGTGGGTGAACTCTCTTGACTGGGACCGTCACCTCTCAGGTGGTTTGATCTGTAGTCTGTAGGCTACATTTTTCTACTCTGTTCATTTATGAACTTTTCCAGAGTTGGTCTTGGCTTCCTCAGGCTGTGTCTTCATGAACAGACAGATTGGTGGCCACTTTGAAGTACAGCTATCAGCTCTCATGATCTTAGGACCTGTGTTATGGTCTAAAACTCTGGTATTAGAATGGCAAGGTTCATACTTCGGGGTTTTTCATTTAAGGCATGATTGATGGTGTGATGAAATCATCGGAAGAGAAGCATGAAAGACTTTTCCCTTCCCATTTTGTTCTCTCTTTTGATTGTTCCATTTATATATAGTTGCCCTGACACCCCCATAGAACAGTTTTTAGAGAACAATTGATAATCCTATTATTTCTTCATAGAAATCATACTAAGAAAATGAACTACTACAAAAGAACATTCCTAATGCTCTTTACACATTAGAGTATGGATTTATAACTGTATTTTACTTTACTTGTGATTTTCAATGATTTGCCTTTCCGAACAGTTATGTTGATGTTTTAATTGACATATATACTGAGCTCTGTTATTTAGCCAGGGTTTAATGTGTCAGTCCAAAGTAAAGCCATCAAGAGAATATTATATGAAATTTAAAAATGAAAACTTCAAGCCCTTTAATGCACTTAGAATAGAATCCAAGCAACCTACCATGGTCTACACAAGTTGCAGTTCAATTCTGTGACATCTTTGAGAATTAATAAAAAGCCATTTCAAGAGCAATGGCCTCCCCTTGGTTGCAGGAGGGTGGTACCGCTGACTGTGTGAAGGAAAGCATGCCTCACCGGGCTGGATGTTAGGATAAGGGGCTGGGGCTTCTTTGAGACCCTTGGCAGGCTCACATACGTGTGGATCTCTGTGACAGTGCTGTAGATCCACTGATGCTCCTGGTTTTTCCTTCTGCTCCTTAATGTCTTCCTGCGATCAAGTTTAGTCTTACCCATAAGGGGTCAGTTCAATGAAACTGAGTCATTTCTGATCCATCCTCCATCCTAACCAATGTTAGCCTCATCTTCTCACCCCAGACACCCTTTATCAAGTTATGTTATGTTGTTGTTTTAGCTCTAATCAATATCTGAAATTATCATATTTGTTTTCTTAGTTTTGTTTCCTCTTCATTAGTATGTAAATTCTTTTGAACTGGGACTTTGTTTTTTCACTACTAGATAGTTAGCTGAGAACAGCACCTGGCACTTTATAAGGAATCAATTCATGTTTGCTAAGTGAATGATGAAACAGAACCTTTACACTCGCCAATTTGCTTTTATTCTGTCAGTACTGGAGAATGGAGTTGTACATTCGTATTATTTCTGCGGTTGGAAAGAGAGAAGGGTATAAAGATAAGACCAGTTCTTAATGCTTTCTTGCATCTACTACAGAAGTTGCTAGTGATACCTATGACCATGAAAAAGGCTTTTAACTAGAGGCTGCCAATTCCACGCCTGGACCATATAAAATAAAAGGAGAGAGGGTCCCATGACCCGCTGTTAAGTTCTGTGCTGGATATTTTCCACGTGTCCCTCCAGATCCATACTACATCCTCTCCTACTTGGCTTCATGCCCTAGGAGCCAGATTTTTATGGACTGTCTTGTTGGCCTCTCTTGCCCTCTGGCTTCTGGATCTGTCACCAGTGGAAAGTGCCAGCTGGAGATCAGGAGTAGAGAGAGGGGTCAGGGCATTTATTTCCTTTACTTCTTTCCTGATGCCTTAATGAGTGGTGATGACATCCCTTCTCTGAAATCCACAGTTTTTGCAGGGCAACCCTATCCTAGAGCTTTAGCTACTCTTCAGTTGCAATAAATGCCCCACCTCCCTGTCCTTTCAGGATTCCCACACTGGGCAGTCCCAGGGTGCCACACTCTCCCTGATTGGTTACTTCAACTCTGCTGATGCTTTTGGAAACACTCCTTACATTACGTAACTCTCCTCACTGATAGCATTTGCGCCAACCATGTTTGGTGCCAAGAGCCTGATGGAGTTTCCTTCCTGGGAGTTTCACAATCAGAGAAGATGCATTTAGGAAACTAGAATGAGAACCTAACATGAAAATGTGCTTTCAGCGCTTAGCGTAAGTTCAAAGAGATAGGGTGGCATCTAACTCAAAAGTGGGTTTCTTTATTGTCCAAACCACAAAGGAGAATCCACTTTCAACTAATAAATTCAATTTACTTTGAAACTTTTTTGCTAATGGAAATGTAAAAATATTGTATTTGGAGACTTAATGGCGAATATTAGTTAATATTGATGCCTGACCTGGAGAATGGACCATGGCTGTGCCAGAGTGGAGACCAGATGACCAAACAGGAAGTCGTGATCCTAGAAGAGGCAAGAGACGGCACTCCATCGATGAGGGTCACAGCCCGGAGATGGAGATGATCAAAACCCTGCAGTGACTTCCCACTACAACCAAAATCCCAACTTCTTACTGGGCCTTTGGAACATTGCATTCAGACAGATATGTCCCTTATCTCTTTCTCCAACCTCACCCACAATCTAGATGCAAGCACAATAACCGTCCCTCTGATCTTGTATTCACCGAGTTCAATCCTGTTAGTCGTTATCATTATTTAAGTTTCCACCTGAGTAGTCTACACCCTCAGAGTGGCCTTCACAGGCAACTCTAATTCAAACACACCCACACCCAGATACTCTCTACCAGGCCACCCTATTTTATCTTCATCATGGCATGTGTTTATTTCATTTACTTGTTTCTTATCTCCAAACTTTCTAGTTCCTTGAGGGGAGGACTCTCTTGGACTAGTTCAACGTTGTCCAATAGAAAGATGATGTGAACCACAAATGCAATTTAAAGCTTCTAATAGTCATATTAAAATAAGTTCAAAGAAACAGGTGTGATCAATTTTAAGAGTATATTTTATTTTGTCAGTATATCCAAAATGTTATTATTTCAACATATGGTCAACATACAAAAGTTATCAATGAGATATTTTACGTTCTGTTTTTTTATGTGTAGTCTTTGAAATCAGGTGCATATTTTATGCTGATAGCATATGTCAGTACAGACTAACCACATTGCAAGTGTTCAGTGACTCCTATCGCTACGGGCTGCTGTATTTTCCAGTCCATGCCTAGTTCCCTGGTGTGTCACTAGTATCCCTAGCCCCTAGAGGGGTGATTGCCATCTCATAAGAGCTCAATAAGTATTCAATAACTGGCTCAGCAACTGACAGAAGTACATTGCATTTTAGACATTTCAGTGTGCTAGCCCTATCACAATGGCAAAGACAGCCAGGGTATTGTACTGGACCTGCACCCTCACCCAACTTACAGTACTGGGATCCAGTATAGAATCTGCCCAGAACCCCATCACTTGGACGATTCCACATATCTGGGCCATGGTTTGTCCTATCTATAGAGTGAAAAGGTTGGACCAGCTGACCCTCAATGTTCTTTCCAATTTTAGTATTCTATATTTCAGTCTCCCCACCATTACTTTTCTTCTCATATTACTAACTTACTTTTCCCCCAGAAGTACAATTCAGGCAAAAGTGGGATGGAAGGTCTAATGCCACTGAATCTTATCACAGTATCACTTACCTATTTTGATCCCTTATACAAAGATGGTGTCTTTTCCAAAGGAAGCCCTGCTAGTATTTATGTTATTACATCATTAACTTATTAATTTAGACACTTTTATTGATGTTTTCCTTCTTCATGTATTACCAATTTTTAAAAATTTGTGAATTTTATGTCAATATTTTATTTTGGTTAATCTGAGTTTGTTTTAAAACCTGATAACAATTTTAACCTTTTCTTATGTTGACATAGCCTATGATTATTCATATTTAGTATTCAGCATTATACCTGCGGTGTGAAATTTTGCTTATATCATTTATTGAGTTTTATTCACTTGGGAAAATGTCAAACCATTTCCCTAAGAAGGACTTGAAAAATCACTGAAATCAGTGTTCTGAAGGCAGTTAGAGTTTTGTTTTTTTTTGTCATTCACACTTTTTAATACTTTTTTTTTCAGTTATTTAAACAATCTGATTAGCCTAGTTGTCTTTCCTTTTATAAATGGCTATAAATGCTATTACCACCTTGTTTGAAAATGTGTTATTTCACAGGCCGTGTCTCTATGTGAGAAAAAGTGTCTCTCCAGTTCACCAAGTTAAGAAACAGTGTTATTTTAGGCTACGGCTATACTGAATAACATTGTGCATTGAAGCCTGGCTCTCGCTCAGCGACTTCCCTTTTTTTTTTTTTTTTTTTTTTTTTTTTTTTTTTTTTTTTTTTTTTGTGAAGGAAGAGTACTTTCACACATTACTTTAGAAAACAGTCTGCAGTGGCTTTTACTTGGACGNTTTTTTTTTTTTAGTGCCACATGAGTACTTTCAAACCCAAACCTAGAAAACAGTCTGCAGTGGCTTTTACTTGGACGGTCTTGCTCCAAGGAATATTTGGGCATTAGCATAAAGGTTGCACATGCTATACAAAGTGTAATTAAAGAAGCTTTGATCCCCAAATGTCAACTAGCTTGCTAAGTGTCATAACAAAGTGTCAAGCATCTGGTATACAGTTAATTTGTAGCCATTAACTCCATATTGTTGATGTGACAGTTTGTTAGCAAAGCAAGCTTGACAGTTGCATTTTGTTCTTGATTGACACATACAGACCTCCCCACCCGTTAGTTTACATTCCTGTTGAGGTTTACTCAGGTTGCGTTTTTACTGCTTAATTTCTCCCAACTTATTAGTTGAAGTGCTGGTAAACTTTTAAGAACATATGCTATGTTAGTACAGAATTTCACATTTATTCTCTAAAGTGTTCTAAATTTGTAATCATGCTGGAATAAAGAAATACTTGATGATCTATCCAAAGATTTGTTCAAGTAATGCGACAACCCATGCATTATACTGATGCATAATTGTCACAAATACCATATTTATACTATGACAATTGCTGTGGCAATTAATCTAGTCAGCCCTAATTTCTTGTACAGTTCCATTAATATTTCCACTTTTCAAAGACTCAGAAAACAGATAACTGGATACTTCATCATATTCTTAATTGCATTGATTTAATCCAAAGAGTCCATTACAATCTAATTTCAGTCCTTTAATGTTTTAAAATTTTACTTGTATTGAATTATATGCAACTTGTTTGATGCCAGGTTTTTCCACTGTTATTATTAATAGAATCCCATTTAAAATTTTTTGTAAGATATTCCATTTCTTACTCTCAAATATTCTCTCATACCATTCCTGCATTCATATACACAGGATATTACTTTAATGAATTATGTGAAGGAAGAATCAAATATATAATATAGTATAATATGATAATATAATATAATACAATGCAATACAATACAATATAATATAATATAATATAATATAATATAATATAATATAATGGATTGATGTAAATAACTTACACTTAATTTAATTCCTACAGTTTGGGTTGGATGTGCAGCTAAGCTAAGAAAATGTATAATTTATAAACTTGTACAAACTTGTGGCAATGAGGGTTTCATTCACTAAATGTCATTTTCTTTACTGCCAATCTGGAGAACCTAGACTTCCTAGTTTCTGGAAGACATTAACTAGTGGATAGATCTTAGATTTATATTCAGTTCATCTACTGGGTTGTTGGAAAAGACATGTATTTTTTTTTCTATGTTTCATTGCAAAAATGCATCATGACTTTTCCAACAATACAGTAGTTTATTTTCTGCTAGCAGATAAGACCACAGTCAATTCATCTGTTGACAGGATCATAATGCATTCATTTTACCACTTGCATTAATTTTATCCATAGTCCTCAAAAAATTATTACAAGAACACTAACACAGTCCAGAGAGTTTCTGGGTGAAGGCTTGAAGTCCTAATTCAAGCCTTCATTTTGCCCCCAACTTGTCATATCACTCTGGATAAATATCTTTTTCTATTTATGAGGCTTTATGTTTTAGAACCTGTAAAATGACATTACTGGGCCAGATAATCTGATATTTCTTCTAACTCTAAAAATTATAAATTTGCATGTTAATTTACATTATGATGAGGAAAAGGCTATCCATTTAAATATTGACACAATGTGCCTCAGAGAACTTGCACTTTTGAGTGTTGTATATTTTAGCCTACCTGAATATTCTAACACATTGCTAGTCTGTTCGATTACCTAGATGAGATCTAATCAAATCAAATCTTATTACAGTTTTGCTCTTGAACCTGCTGTATGGTATGGAGTTTCCTTTCCCATTTTTACTGATGTTGAGTCAGTGGAAGGGTGAATTCTCCTTCAGAATGAAGAAAGAAAACTTCATTAACGGAGAGATGAGAAGATATGTGGGTGTAAATGAGAACATGGGTCTGGATGTCAGGAGAACTGTTGCACTGCTGCTTGAGTGTGAGCTCTTGGGTCTGACACACACAGGTTGACAACTAGCTTGATCACATGATAAGGCCTTAGGCAAGTAACACAACTCATAGGGTCCACTGTTTCTTTATCTTAGGTGTAGACTAATAGCTCCCTTCCAGAATTATATGATATTGAACGACATAATGATTATGAGTAAAATGTCTGATACTTGATAGGTGTTCTATCAATGGTAGTCATTTGCTAACTAGGAAACTTAGATTACTTTCAATTCAGTTTTTCCTTCTCTACGAAAGAAAAATAATAAAACTCATTACTTAAACTAATAAAATGCATTCATGTGATGACTGAGTGCAGTGCCTAGTAGGAAACAATATTTTTTAATGTGAGAAGTTCACTATCTGTGTTTGAAAATTCTGAGTTTCTTTAAGGAAGTAGGCATATGAGACAACATTTTAGTAGAAGCTAAGTGTAAAATCTGTAGGAAAAAGTTTCACTTGGGCAGTAATGGTGTAGAACAGGGGTTGGCAAACTTTTGAGATGGAAGAGCCAATCCTGTCCCTCAAGTTTTGCGAGGCCTATAAAACAAATGAAATCACCATTATGTGAATAATGTCCTTTAAAAATTTTATAAATGAAACTATGATAGTTTTATTTTCATTTTCAGTTTTACTTCAGAGCCACATGTATGTACCCAAAAAGCCACATGTGGCTCCTGAGCCGCAGTTTGCCGACCTCTGGTGTAGAAAAATAGCTATGAGTTTTCAAATCTAACAGAGAAGTGGGCCTGGGATAGATCAAGCAATTTGAGGCTACCTGACTATGCTGTTGTTTAGTCCTTAAGTGGAATCGTTATTTAAGCGCTAAAGTGTGTTTTCGTTGGGTTCACCCAATAGGAGTTTAGGTGATGTAGATCTCTGAGTTACAAATTTGGTTATGAATGTGGCAATAAGCATTTCCCAGGTGTCTTTCTTTTCTGTGGCCCATGACTTTAGCCTTTTCTTGTTAAGAGCAATCCCAGGTTAAATGGTAGCATATATTTGATTGGTTAGTATATAATAATATATAAAATGCACATTGATAGGACATGCATATTAAATGCCTGAGTCAGTTGGAAATATACTTCAGGGAACTGTTACCATATTTATTTTAATTTATGTATATGAGACACCATTTTGATGCCCTCTAACCACCATTGACCAATCCTCTACTACAGATCACAGTACAGAATTTTGGAATGAAGGTAATGTGTTTAATTGAAACTCATCAAGATGAGAATACACTTCTTTTAAAACCCTCCATCAGGTGCGACTGATCTCACAGATTCATTGCACACAAATTTTCAAATGTCTAACAGTTAACTTAAGTATCGCAACTCATCGCTTCCTTATCTTCTCCCTCTACCGTAACCTGTCGCCAGTCGTGTTTGTGACTTAGTACAGTAAAGATGTATTTCATAGCAGTATCTTTGTGTGCAATGAATCTATGAGATCAGTTGTGCCCGATGGAGGGTTAGGGTAGAGGTTGATTGGATAGAATCAAAATAGCAGTATATGTGAAAAATTGTTTTATAGCTCTAGGATTTTTAAGAAAGGCAACAAATAGACCTGAACATTTCATATCAGAATGTACTATGCTGATATATCCTGAAAGAGAGTTCAATTTATATCCTTAAGAGTAGAAATACTAATTTTTTATTGTATTTCATGCAAAATTAGAGCGCTATGCCTAATATTTAAATACACATTCCTTAAATCTAATCCATTGTAAAATCTATCAATAAATCACAAATACAGAGAATATGTGGTGTGATCCTAGAAATTAGTACTGGGGAACAGATTTAAGCATTTGTAGGCCAATTTAATTTATGAGTCAGTTTTTGAAAGATTTCAAATACATGAAAAAACAAAAAGTATGAGCTTGTAGAGAAGGAGGAGGGATTGAGTGAAAACCTATTTATTCTGCTTTAACTTATAAACACTTAGGATCAATTTGTAATAAAAGAATCAGGTTTTAAATACCTCTTTAACAGCTGATATAGAGATGTCCAGTTTCCAAAAATATTTTTAAGAAATATTAACTTATTTGATCTTCACAGGAAGATATTATAACTCTAATTTATTGAAGTTGGAACTGAGGGAGGTTCAGGGGTAATGCCAAGGGTTGATTTCATTGCCTCTTGCTCTCTGCAGCAAGATGGTGGGTAAAAGAACAAAGGGATAGCGTAAGAAGGTATGGCTGGCTTGATATACCCCAAATCTAAGTATACTCAGCGATCCTTTCAAGAGCTTTCTCTATGGTTTCTTGGTGTTACGTTAGCTACTTCCACCAATGTCAGAGGTTCAATAGTTAAATGGTAAACTAGTGGTTTGTGGAGGTAATGCAGCTCTCTGAGAGCTTTATTTGCTGTTAGTCTCTAAGTTGTGATGGGAAGAAACATAGATGTGCCCTATCGAGTATTTGGAAATTGTGCTAATTTCAAGAAATATTTTATTTCTTAAGAACTAGTTATTTAATCTGTAATATGTAGTAGACATATGAAGCTTTGCTGTTATAAGCTTCTTTGTACAGTAACCATTATACATTTTATTATTTCAAAAAAATTTTTAGTTATTTTTCTGTTTTACCCTGTAATGATTCTGCTTAAGTCTTGTTGCAGAGCTTTAGTACCAGTATGAAGAGAACATTTTATGTGTATATATGTAATACAGTATCAAAGAAACTCATAATCTAAATTTCAATATATTAATTATACTGGGGCAAAAATTAATAAATTAGTAAGAAGCTTCTTTGATTAACAAATATAATCAAATAGCTTAGATAAGTATTGTTAATGAGTATAGGTCCCTGTGGATATTCTTATAGTTAGATATAGATGTCGACATAGATATAGATATGGAATTAGATAATGATATAGGTATATCTATATCGATCTATCTATCTATCTATCTAGATAGATAGATAGATAGATAGATAGATAGATAGATCGATATAGATATACCTATAGATATAGATGATACAGATATAGGTATGGACATAGATATCCCTGTACATACATAAAGATAGGAATAATTGGTGAGTATGGAAGTGAGGTGAACTATTTCTCCTATTTTCTTCAAACCAATATTTATAAAATATTCAGAGGATATTATTGAGAAAACATCTTGGTTCAGTAGATCCCTTCTCCACACTGATTTTCCTGTTGAGCTGGGACTTTTGTAATCTATACTAATGAGTACAAGAGCCTTTGCAGATTATAGTATTTTGGGAATTAGCAACTAAGCAAAACACACAAATTAAAGAATCAAGGGCATCATAAAATGTACTGCATCATAAAACCTACTTGTTCATTTATTTTGACAAGCGTAGTTTAATTTAAATTATTTATGGCACTTTGTACTCCAGAAGTAACTGTAATGTAGTGAATTTTGTTAAAAATAATGAAGTTGAAGCCAAATGCGCTTTTAGTTATGATTGTGCTAAAAGATTAGAGCAAGCAATTTATCTTTTCTTTACCTTTTTACAGGCAAATTCATAGTATTTTCTCTTTCTATTCAGAATTTTAAAAGTCACCTGTATATATTGTGAATGCTTTTACACCTCATATGTTAATTAATGAAATCTTGGGGAATGATCCTCTTTCATAAATAATCCACGTTAAACAAAATTTGCCATAAATCCAATGATTTGTTGTAGGTGCTCACTATTCTACTAAATTGCATTATTTCTGTTAAGTTTCCACATTGAGAATTACAAAAAAGTATTCCTTTGAATGGACTCTCCTTTTATTATAAAGTGTGCTATGAGAGAAAGAACACTGATCTGGCATTAGATAAACCCGAATTAAAATCTTGGTCTCTTCTATGCCATTGAACCTTTCTTTCATCCATAAATAGATTAATTCTTTCTAAATGATGATGTTTTTGTGACTGTTAAATGACATAAGTATTTCATATAGTCCCTGGCATTTAATAGGCTTTCAGTAAGTGTTGTCTGTGACTATATGAGGTCTGACAATTAAGT
>NW_017731524.1:948738-978581 GCF_001890085.2 Hipposideros armiger | reverse complement strand
CACACACACACACACACACACACACACACACACTATTCTCTCTCTACCTTGGTCTCCTTGAATACTAGAAAATTACATAATCCTTACTTCTTCCTGAGCCTGTTTCTCTGAGAATTCTGAACTCAAGGGGCTGAGCATTCAAGAAGTGGGTGGGCAATCTCTGTCTTTCTCTTTAGCCTTCTTCAACATTGATATCTGCATAGTAGTTAATACTTACTTGTAGCATCTCCATATACTCTCTCTCTGCTCTATCGCTATACTTATATGTCTCAATAGTTTGGATAATGAAGAATTATGTCATTTGAGCACATATGTTTTGTTATAAAGTTGTTACTAAATAAGGCTATGTCCCATGTAGAAGGCTATACACCTTTGTTTGGAAGGAACAGGAAATTGATGCTACTATATGTTTAGCAGTAATAACATTCATTTTTCCCTTCTTATATCATTTTTCGTATATATTGGGGAGACTTTTTTCAGCTTTGTTTATTAATTAGTGGTACCACTTTAAATTTAATTTTAAAAGTGCCCTAATAATATTTTAAATACATTTTTCCAGATAAAGGATTTTTTTCCTTTTCACATATTTGTTTTCTGTTTGAGGTGTGTTTTGAATATCTCATCAGATAGAAGATTTTGTTAGTCATATATTAATAAGTATTATTAAGAACATAAATAACAAAACTGTATAAAAGTATAACAATCATCCACTTTATTTCTCTCTTATGAAAACATTTAAAGCACATAAAAGGTCTATGCTTTAGAGTTTCCTTCAGAATTACCAATATGTTAAGAAATCTAATTTGTATTCAGCAGCTTTCATGCCTGTGTTTGTGCTGGCTTTAAGGAGCGGCACAGCTTTTAATTGTGAGGTTTTAAGTTCTGCAATTAAAATGTACCCTTTTTACTAAGCAGGTTGAGTGATAGTTTTTGATTTACTTTAGACAGTTTAGACAAATTATATATAAAAGAGCATAAAGATGCACAGAGCATTTCCTGATTCAGAGAAGGTCAAAGTGCCTTCTCCGTGTTTTTGAAAGTTTTACCTTGAATAACTAATGATTCTTACTGTATTGACTGAACCTTGGTTAAGACATACAAGCAGGATGTCAAGCTGCTCCAGGACATCGACTTCTATAAAATCAGTGATCAAATGACCTTGACAGAATAGGAAACATGATATTTTATATCTTATGATGTTATATTAAAATCACCTACATGAAAGATGCAGACAGATTACATTAGTGCCTCCAAAGATGCTTCGATTTCTCTTTTGATTACTTTTCTGTTTATAAAAATAATGAAAATCCTTTGCAAACTACTGGAAAATTTGTTTAGAGCTTTGACCATAGCAAAAGTATAATAGAAATTTGGCAGACAGATGTTTAATTTGATCATGGGAGACCATACGATGGGTAATTCTGGTCAATAGTGAAAGTTGATGTCACAGAAACAGGTTTGTGGTATGATAACAGCAAACAAAATCAAAAAGCAAAAAAAAAAAAAGTCTTGGAGACTTTTTAGAAGGAGCACGTTAATAAGGGGTTACAAAAATGAAACAGAATTAAAATTAATTCCTGAGAAACCTGGAGGAGATACCTGTAAAGCAATGAGGAAAACATTTTAAGGCTTTAGAAATATAAGAGGAAGCAACTCGAGCCCTGCTTGTCATAGGTTGGTGTGGTGAGCCCATTGGTTCAAGGTTGGAGGTGGTATCAGAGATACGGAAATGGTCAGATCATGAAAGGTCTATGTGTCATGGTATTAAGCAGAGGAAATGTCTGATTCGAGTTATGTTTTCAGACTAAATAAGTTACTCTGGCAACATTATTTGATGGGGATGATATCTGTACTAGGAAAGCATTCAGGAGACAACAATGATTATCAAGGTTAGAAATTATGAGGACCTTTTAGGCTTAATTTACCCAGGTAGCATCAGTTGAGACATAGAAAACATGATATATCCAAGAAATATTTGAGATTTGAACAGGGAGATACTGCCAAATTACTTTAATGAGAGTAAAAATTGGGATGTGCATTCATTTCTCAAAAATATTTTTTATTTTATCTGTCTTTTAGGAAATAATCACCAAATATTGCTGTTAGCATCCATGTATGTAGTGATCAAAGATTAAACCATTATATTCATGTTTCCAGAAATATTTATAAACAAAAGGAATATTAGCTTAAAACAAAAACGTAAATTATTTTTTTGGCTTTAAGACAGAATGAAAATGTACTTTGATCATTCTTAAAGGCACACTCATGTTTTCTAGTGAGTTTGTAAAGATTTATGAAGTTGCCCAATTGTTAACGGCAAATAGCAGCTGCTATTTTTACATATTCAGGGATTTTTTTTTTCTTTTTTGCAATCTGTGATAAATACTGGCAGAGCCTTATAAAATGACAAGGGTGCTGAAAGTGCGAATGAACTGGCAAACATGCGATTCCATTATTTATTTTAATCTCACTGAAGCTACACTTCTGAGCTATAAATATATTAGCAAATAATTTTATTGGCAAGTTTGGTGTTGTATTTGGATATAAACCGACCATTTTAACAGACAATTGTTAAGTTAGCATAAATATTACATGTGCTGATATAAGGATGCTGATTTAACTTGTACACTGTGTTCTGCGAAAGCAGGGACTGCCTTAGGCAAAAGCGCCAAGTGCCAGGAGTCCCTCGCTCGTGCCTTTCTGCAACTCATTCCTGGAACCCAGCTCTGCCCTGGAGTTGTCATGCTGCCACCATCTACATCTCTTGTGCCCTGGGAGCCCATCATGGTGTTTTCTCCATATTTCCTATACTACAGTGTAATCTCGCATCTACTTTATGCTTTTTAGATTCATAATCAATTGATGAAAAAAATAACTAGTTGTGATGTGTTGCTGAAAAGGTCATGACATTTTGGGAGGACTCCATCTTTTTGTATCTAAGTTAAATAAACCACCCTCTCCGTGTAGATTTTACACTCAGTAGAGGATGGTGATATCATTATGGGTTAGTAAAGAAACTATTTGGAAGCAAGTAGACTAAGAGTAGTTAATAATATTGTGAGATAATGGTGAGCTTGGAGAAATCTGATGAGCAAATTCTTCATAATCTGTAATGCTGTTACAGATTAGAGTTAAACAATTTTATTTTGATTAGAATGACATTAAGTGCTGATATAGAATAGGTAATGCCTAAATTTTTATCTTAAGTCTTTGTACTTAGGGAAATTACAAATGGCTGACTGCTTACAAGGCAAAAACATTAAAAAATAGAATATAATTTTTCCTAGTTGAAAATAATGGAAAAATGTTAAATTGTCAGACTATGTTCTCTTACACTGTAGGTGAAATTTGTGACAAGTAAGTTCTATTATCCCCGTGTGGAACATCAATGCCATAGATCAAAAGGACACTTTATAATTCAGTGCTGTGATTCTAGAATGTCTCATGAAAACTACTAAGTCTCAGCAAAATACTCTTGACCTTTATGGCTAAACACCTGGTCAATTTTAAATAATCTAGGATGACATTTCTTGGAATAGCCTCAAAATTCTAATAAATGAAAGAACTGAAAAAATATATCTCTTAAAAATTGTCCTTGATCATCCTTTGATGAAAAGTCACATGAAGAAAAGAATATTAAAAGTTTTAAAAGTATTTTATTATCATGTTTCCTTTTCTGAGCAAATAAAAAAACTGTGCGCTCCTATCACTATAAAAAGAAAAAAAATCCCTCTAAAAATTATTAAAATATCTGTCTAATTAAAAAGACAAGCATTTTCAGAAGACTAATGGCTAAACCAGGGTATTCACTACAATTCAATTCTGTATTTCTGACATTTACAAGGACAACAGACAAAAAGAAATAAAACATTATGTGTTTTCCTCAAAAAACAAACCACAGCTGGTGGGCTTAATTTTATTCCTACCAGCAGTGACAGCAGCCTTTTTAAATATTGAAAATGTGAATTAAAGCTCTGCAAAACAGTTGCCATATAAATTTCCTTAACCACTATCAATTATATATGAAGTATCAGAAAATTGTCCTGGCCTAGTTGGGGTGGTTTTTAATATGATGGAGATAGCACATTTTGTATGCTTGGAGCTTACCAAAATCTCCCAGAGAAGATAGTTGAGTGTATGCATCAGCTAGTCCTCCAAACCATCAAAAAAAGCAGCCTTCAAGATTCCCTCTTTCTTTCCTATTGTCATGGCACTTTGATGATAATTATATATAAATTTAAATTAAACTCTTATGGAGTCTCTACAATGGTGCTGTCTGATAGAACTTTGTCTGCTAATGAAAATATTCTATGCCTGCACCATTTAGTTCAGTGGCCACTGGCCATATATGATTATTGAGCACTTGAAATGTGGCAAGTGCAATTGAAGAACTACATTTTTAAATGTATTTAATTTTAATTACTTTTAATTTAGATAGACACATGCAGCTAGTGGCTACTGTCTTGTGCAGTAAAGGTACTGCACATGGAAGGTACTTTACTTTGATCCAGAGAAGGTAAAACCAACCAACCAACCAACCAACAAACTGAAAAAGGCTTCCCATGTGGCAGGGAAGATAAGATATACATACTTAGGCAAATAGTACGGCATAATGCAATTCAGGATGTTGTAACTATTTAGATATGCCAGAAAACTAAAACAAGATATTGGAGTAAATAGTGGGGAGAAACCGATTCTGGTTTGTGACAGAGGAGAAGGGTTTGGGAAATTATTAGAAATTTAGATAAGCTTTGGGTAGTAGCTTGACAGTTGGAGCTAATTTACAGTGGCATTCCAGAAGGAGGGAACTTTGTGAGCAAAATTAGGGCATTGGAGAGTAGAGGGCCTATCTTGTAATTAGTGATAAAATTTAGCTGGAGGGTCAAGAAGGCATAGCCTTGAATATTGGCTAGAACCATCACATCAAGAGCCTAGACAGAGTAGGCAAATGGGTCCTATTATGTTTACAGAAGGGAATCTCTAACCATGCAGGGAGGCCAAGTAGGCTGATATAAAATTGCTCGGAGGAGAGGCATGAGGCCAGGATTAGAGTGATGGCTGTGGTAAAAGAACGAAGGTTAAGGACATGAATTTCTTGGGTTCCTTCTACATTCACTCATAGTAGCACATTAAATAAAAGGGGGGAGGGGACATAAAAGTCTGTCTCTTCTTTCTGCACAGCCTGTAATCTCCTCAGCTTGGTACCAAATTATGTTTTATAGAGGTTTATTGTTAATACCTAGTCCTAGGCACAAAAAGGTGAAAATTACAAAATGTCTAAGAATCTAACAGGCTTCAACACTTCAAAACTGGTTTTAAAGAGGTGTTGAGATATGCACAGTGCTTTTCACTACTAGATGGTGAATGGATGGGAGGGATAAAAAGGAAGTACCAACTTTCTCTTTCTTTGTGAACTGATTTGAGCCTGATTCTGTCTTTATAAATGGTGGGAAAAATTTAAAGCCATTTCCATGAAATGAATGTCTAGTGGGTTTGAGAACTTTTTTTTTCTTTTTGATGATTTACTTTTGAATGAGAAATTAAAGAACAGTTTAAAAAGAAACTTCAAAATATAAGGGCAGGTTGTAGATGTAAGGAACTATTTATCCTTATATATGGTAGTTAAAATTTTTAAACTTGGGAAATTTGCATATTTACAATTATGGGCACGTGCATAAACTTGGTGCCATATACAGATGTGGCCTATAGGATGTATTTCAGTTTAAAATTTGTAAATATAAATTTAAAATGTTCAAAAAAAGAAATGAAAACTCTGATTCTTTAGTAACTATCCTCGTTAAACAAACCAACCAAAAGATATACAGAAACGCTCACTTGTAAAATGTTATCATACTGTTAGAGGGGTTGTTTGTTAAGAATCTGATTGTGTAATGAACTTGCTAAACAGGATGTTAAAGAACTACCAGAAATTTTACAAATATTCAGCATATCAGAAATCACACAAATGTTCAACTTAAACTTTCAGGTTGCTCAGAAATACTTTCTGATATTAAACTGGTGTCCCCACTCCCATAAATACTTCTCATTGCTGTGCCTAAGTTTACGTGAGGTTTCAAAATAGTGTGTTAGAACTTACCCTTAAATGTGCTCCTACACTTTAAAATTTTACTTTCAAGTTAATATCACAAGCATTTTTCATATAATTAGAAAAGTTTATTTTTCATATATCCTGGATAAATGTTGGAGATAGAAGGACTTTGTTTTTGCCAACTCTTTGTTTGAACACACAATTAAATCACAATTCACGTTGCTTCTCTGAATGTCTTTCACATTTTTGTTTCATAGATTCCTTGGCTTGTAAATGTTTGTGTGAGTTTTTAATATAACCAAACTCTTCGCAGACTTATAATGATTATAGCAGTTTTACATTTTGAGTGTGTATGT
This sequence comes from Hipposideros armiger, assembly GCF_001890085.2. Lineage (NCBI taxonomy): Eukaryota > Metazoa > Chordata > Mammalia > Chiroptera > Hipposideridae > Hipposideros > Hipposideros armiger. The sequence continues at coordinate 972,176 of NW_017731524.1, read as the reverse complement.
CTCATACTCTAAAATCGATTATACAGTTTTTGTCCCTAATTAACATTTGTTTTCATTATTCACAAAATACTTCAGTTTTTTGGTTATTAGCTCTTGTTTTGATTTAAACATATTCCTTCACTAAAATTTTAGATATTTGTTAGTTAGCATTAATGTAAAGAACGAAGTCTTTTTCTTTCTCTTCTCTGGTAGGAGATTTGAACATACATGTTATGTTTTTCTGTTGCCCTCTGCTATTGCTAGCTTTAATCTTAAAGCTGAAACATTTTCTAACTCATTTTCTTTCCTTCAGTAATTTAATTCCATCAGAAGAGATTAAATATGCCTTATTAATATTAACATATAAATTAATAATGACTCAAACAATTATTTAACATATAATAATAAAAAAAAAGCATTAAGTTAATTTACAAATCCCGTTGACCACTGCTTGTACCTCAGAGGCTGGTAGCTATATTTCTAAAGTTATGCCTCTCATGGGCATAAGCTAAATTTAAACCTATCCTGGAATATAAGAAAAGTAAAGGATGGTGAATATTTGCTAAAAAAGCAGACAATCTGAAAGGATTAAAATGCTTTAATCAGACAGAAAAAAAAAAGGCTTTGGCCACTTGATTAGGGCTGATTTCCACCATCTGCTTATACTTACTGAGGATCTAGCCCTGACTGAACACTAATTTGTGCACTTCCTAGAAATTGAAATCTCTCAGCAAGCAAATTAACAAGAGCAGGGATTCAGCAATAATGGAGCTCCTCCGCTTTTGTTTCCCTCTGACAGATGGACAGGGTGTGCTCAAATTGAATTCAGCTTTAATTGCATTGTGCCATTTAAAATTTTATCTGCTCCACAGATTTTGTTTACAGGTTTCAGGATTCCAAACCTTTGGAAGTTTTTTTTTTTTTCTTTTTTTTCTTTTTTCAGTACTGAGTAAGATAAAGAACATTGTAATTCTGTGTGACTGGGAGGTGTTCATTACAACTCCTTGCCCTGAAGGGTGGCACGTTAAGAAAAGGAATTATGTTTTTTAAAGTCTGGGGCAAACGGGAAACAATTCAAACTTTGCATATGTTCAAATATTGGCAGCTCATAAATAAAAGTAATCAGATATGCTATGTATTTCATATCTAAATCAGAAAGCAATTTGCCTTGTTTCAATTAAAGCATTTCGAACTTTGCCTATCAGTCTCAGTTGGAACTGTGTGCTCCTGAATCCTAGTGATAAACTTTTTTTTTTTTAATAAATGAATCATGATATTTTAAAATTACGTTTAGTTTCTGCTTGATTGACAGTCTTAAGATAGAACTGACTTATATGAACTGTTCTTTTGAGCAAAGGTATAAAATACTAAATCATTTAGGCATGTCCTAAACATTCCTGTGAATCAAACCCTGAAGATACATTTGTTACAAAATTGCTTGTCAATCTACAAGCATTTCCTCATAAATCTATGGCTTAGTAGATACTAAACTCTTGACACTTCTGGTGGCAAACAGAGATCCTGAAGCTTGAATATACCATCATAAGATTTGATTTGCACCCTATTTATGTGAAGATTAAAGACTTTCAGTTGGTGAGCACCTTGCCAGGAAGGACCGATTTTGCTTCACATAAGTCAGATAGTTCAGACCGAGCAAGTTAGGGGAGGGAAGGCTGCATGGGAAAGAAAGGGTGGGGTTCTCCAAAGTGCTGTGTGCTTCTCAGTAAGTTACAGGTTTATAACGTGCACTGAAAAACTTCTGAACATATTTTATCTACTTTAAAATACATTGTTTTCCATTTTCAGATTCAATTCTATTCCATCGTTTCCTTCCACTTGAGATGAATATGTAGAGGAGATATTAACAATGTACAGTGTCTCCTTGGATGTGGCACAGTGTACATTTGTTTATTATTACAGAGATCTCCTTTTCAAAGAGGCTTCTTCAATTATTAATTGTAATTAAAACGATCAAAGGGCAATATCCGTGTACTTGAAATTAGCCGCTAAACTATACTAAAACACAGTGCAGTTTTTGGATACAGCAGTTTCGTTCTAGAAAATGGGCTGACATATTATCAAGATGGATCATTTGAATGTTTTTTAGAGGCCTCAGTTAAATGAGGATTCCAAATCCTGGTTAACTAATCAGGTGTAGGTGTTGCAGAGAACATTTCGGTTTTATAAAGTTTAGAAAAATCACTCTTGATAATTCTACACTTGCTGTGCCTACTTTATAGATAGGATAAAAGGTGTTTATCGTAAAAGAGCAAATGTGATCATTACTAAACAGATAGTTTATAAATCTGTAAGACTCTGTTCTAAAAATTTTAGCTTTCCATGTATTGAAAACAGGGCTTCTTCATTGAAACTGATAGAAAAAAAGCCAGTTTATACAAAATACTTACTTCCTCTTAGGTTTTCCCCTTGTGCTTTTCAAATTGTGTTATTTTATTCTTTTTAGCACTCTGGCTATGTCAAATTAGATTTCTCAGCTTTCTATTCCCCGTTGCTTCCTTGCTGCCATTGGAAGCACCTGTGCTTTATTTTAGTAACTTTCTCAGATGTTACTCATAGAAAAGATTGAATTTGTTTATAATCATAGCATGTTAGAGCTGAATGGAGCCTTAGAGATAATCTAGTGTAAATTACTCATTTTACAAATGGGGAAACTGAGATTTGGAGAATTACAGCTCACGTAAGGCTACCCTGTGGGTTGTTGGAAAGGTGAGAATTGAGACCCAGGTGTCAGACTCTTATCACTAAAATTTCCAGAAACACCAGAGTGTTCACAACACTGACCTCTCCCCCCCCACACCCTCAATAACTATTAGTGCAGTATTCATCAAAAATATAAATAGAAAAGTATTCATGAGCCGAACCCTAATGAAAACAAATAGAACATATACACATATAAAACACATGTACAATCATGATTTTTTGTTCATCATAAGACACAGAAATAATGATATCTCATCACCCGTACTCATAATGGTTACTGCTCATGTTTTTCCCGTTAGCCCTTCCAACATGTATTCTGTACCTAGAATATCAGCTTGTATGTGCAGAATCACAAGCTTCAAATTTCAGCTATCTTCAAAGCCACCTGGCCGAATTCAGGCCCCTTTCACTTAATTGGGGATTTCATCATAGAGGTGCCAATTGGGGTGCAGAACAGCCTTGTGTTCTGTTCTTGCCAACACGGTGGTTGAAAGCCGGTATGTGCTATCTGCCTCGAGTTTATAGTCTGGTACAATAATGTCATTGCCCCATGTGGCAAATGGTGTAAGCTATTGTAAAACTGTTTGTCTATGTGATTAAGACATTGCTGCAGTGTGCAGCACCAGCCAATTACTTTTTTAATTTAATTATAGCAGAAAAAAAGAGAATAGCATAATAGAAATTCTTGTCATAGGGAATATGTAAAATGTAAATTGAAGAGCCATGAAAATTTCATGCATTGGCAGGCTGATTTGTTTTTATTTTCAACTTGTTATAAAGACTGCGTTTATTCAATGCCATAAAATAAGACATAGCAGCATTTAGTAATTACTTAGTTCTACATCAAAATAATTATATACAGTATGCACTTGTGATCCCCTCCGCTACATACGAATGTGAAAATAAACACTTCGGGGCCTGTATCAATTTTTACTTTTAGACAGTGTAAATAAAGCTGAATCTTCAACTTTCAAATTAAAACTGATAACCTTGGGCATTCAAGGCTTTTATAAAGGACGGGGGGAAAACTTTAGCTTGCCGCCAAACAGGTTGTGTCTCCGGAATGCTTCTGGGACTAAAGAGATCAATTAAGTGTGTATAAACAAACAGTTGGAAAAAAGCTACTAAAACAACAGAGGAGAGAGCTCTCTATTGGGCTCTAGGGGCCTGGGGGAGCAAAGTTTCATTAACTGGATCTGAAGTCCTATGGCCTTCTATAAACAGGCATTAATTAAAGAATGTAAAAAATAAAGTTTCAGACCTTGCAATATGTTAATGATCATATGATTCAGGGCCCGGGAAGGAGAAGAGCAGCAGAGGTCATAAAATAAGCATGAAGCATTTAATATGAGTGCTTGGCAGGGATTTCTGCAAATTAGTTGGTTATTTGCTGGTCCAAAGCAAATTAAGGTGATTTTGCTTCACTTGCTAATTTTTTATGTGCATGCTTGGCAAAATGTTTTTCACAAATGGATGAAGGTTATTGTTAATGGCATAATGAGAAATATTAACATATTTAAATAAACCCCCAAATTCTGACACACCACACAAGCATGCGGTTTTTATTTAACACAGACATTGAAATTCTGTTAGGTCCTGAAGATGATTTTAGACGAAATAATGAAAAATACCCAAGTCATGATGTTTAGCGTTATGAATGTTAAGAACTTTTATGTATATTTGCGTATGTGTTTTTTTTAATGAAACTGATAGGCATCGTTTTCAACTTTTATAGTTTATTTGCCTGATAATGGAGAGGTGAAAAATAAAACAGATCAAAGTTTATCTCTAGAGGAACATACTAAACTTAAGGATGATTTTTCAGAAAGGTGACCTTTTTTGAAATTTTGGGTTTAGTCACACATGACCTGCTTTCTTTCTTTACTGACCTATTTGTATTTTACTCTATGCCTATTTGTATTTTACTTTGATGGAGATACATTATTCTGTGCTTATATATTCCTATTTGGTTTCCCTTAAAGGTTTCATTTTATCTGAGTGCTTGAAGTGGAATTTAAAAATTGGAACAACTTCTCTGAGCAACTCTGTTGAAATGACAATGAAACCGTTCTGTCACTTTAATTACCATGAAGTTGCACATGAGGACCGAATTTGGCAACAGATCCTTATATAGAAGGGTGCTGGAGTAGGATGCTACTATTGACATGGTTCTGTTACAGCAATTTTAGATGGACAAATTGCAGTTGAGAAAATTTCATGACTCGGTAAAATGAGCAATGATGACATCTGTGGATGCGGGTCTGTTCATATCTTTGCAGAGCCTTTAGGGAAATAAATATCTCGGAACATTCGGTGAAGTGAAGCTCACTCAATAAATCAACCTGACACAATAACACTTCTGGCACATGAGCCCTACTTCTCCCCAGCAACACCTACCCCTCTGTGTTCCCGTGCTACCAAATGGTGTCTCCCCATAGGCCTCTAAATCATATCATAGCACACAAATACAGTGAGAATTTATTGGGAATTGGTTTTGTTCGGCAAAAACATTACTTATTAGATGAACTGAAATGATAATAAATTTTGACCCTTTAAGGACGGAGTCAGTTCAGGCGTTGTGCTGGTTGGTGGAAGGCGTCCACAGTTATCTGAAGAGTATCATCTTAACATTAGGTGTTTTAAGTTTTGTTAGGATTACATTTCTAATTTTCAGCTTAGTTTTTTCGCTCTTCACATGACATTTATCACCTCAAAATACCACATTTTCTTTTTAAAAATCCTTACGGTGAAACTGGGACATGTGTTAGTAATATTTAAACTGAAAAAAATAGCTGAAGCATGTGTGTGTGTGTGTGTGTGTGTGTGTGTGTGTGTGTGTGTGTGTGTGTATTAAAGCAGCTCTGAGTAAAAACAAGAATAGTATAGGGCAATATACAACTAGAGGTTTCTACCATAATTATTAGAGTGATTATATCTGAGGTAAGAAAGCGAGAAAGACATACGTGTTCATTTTTTTTGCTTAGGGGGAAAATAATAACTGGTTTCTATTTTCATTTTAAATTTATTTTACTAGAGATAACAACAAAGAGGATCAATAGGAGAAACTATTTTTCTGTCCATAAATATCTTTAGGTTCCCCTGGGAGCATAAAATATTTTTCCATGAGGCAAAGTTTAATGGTGAATTTTCTAATTGAATATGTTTATATGAACTACCCAGCTTACAATTTAGTGCAATATAGTACACGTTCTCTATACAAAGTGTGTGATGTGTCTATGTGATTTTCTTCTTTATGTGATTTCCTAATTAATCATAGTCCTTATAATTAGTTTGAAATATAATATTTCCTGTGTATTTACTTCCTAAGTGAGTCACTTTTTATAATAAATATGCCTTGGGAGATGTTGTAAATCTTTCTGGAAGGCATGTTCGAACTTTAAATCACTAAACTGCAACATGTTATGGTTTTCCAGGGAGACTTCCTGATACTGAAAATTTGGTAGTAGTTCAAAAGCTCTGTTACCACCCAAATTTGTAGGCGTGATGGTGTAATATACTACGCGTTATTAAAAAGGAAAAAAAAAAGTAAATAAGATTTTAAGAAGAACCATAGATAGTTTTACCTGCTTGTAGTTTTGATCTGCAAGGAATAATTCCTTGAAAGCAAGCTTAAGTAGCATTCTTTCATTTTTTACTATATTCTGGTACAAAAAGAGAAGTAACATTATTCAAACGTCTTTTGCATGAAGAAAGTAACAATACTGCCCAAATTGAAGCAATTTTGTAGTCACTTGCAGAACTAAGAAGGCTGATGATTATAAAACCTGAAAACTGAAAGGTCTTTCCTGAAATTTTCATGTCAGAATATACAGCATTCAAGAAAAAGAGTTGCTGACTCCTGTCTTAAGACTCCTGGAAAGACCAAAGTCTACAACCTTGCTTGGAATGTTCATGTTTCACAATACCTTTCGTAAGAAATAATTTCTTACTGTTTAGCTTAATTTCTTCTTATTATAAATTATTCCTTCTAATAATAGCCACCACCTGAGCACCTACTATGTACCAGTCACTATGCAAAGCTGTGTATGTACATTTTTTAATTTGATTTTTCTAACAGTAGGATAGATAGTATAGTCTCCATATAAGAGCTGCGACATTGAAGTTTGAAGAAGTTAAATGTCTTGATCAAGATTATATAAATCATGGAAGGCTGGGAATGTATATTTGGCTGATTTCAAAATCTGATTTATTTTGTTTTCTCTCAGTAGTATATACTGCCCAGAGCCGTTTATGCCCTATATCAGACATTATGCTCAGTACACATAAGTGGCGAATGATATGATTTCATCACTCCATTTGGAGGAATCACTGAATAAATGATTTCAGTGTATTGTGAGATTACTGTGGGATTATGGCCAAAGAGTGACCAGCTCTGTCTTGGAGAGACAGAATGCCTTAAAGAGGAGCTGGGAGTTGAAATAGGCAATGATGTAGAAGTCAAAGGCAGAAAAGAACAAAGAATCAAGAAAATAAACATGGTACAGTGTGGGGATCAAGAAGTTCTGTAAGTGAATCGTGTAGGATTTAGGCGAAGCATTAAAAGATGGTGCTGTTGAGCTGGAAATATGAATTCACTTCTATCTTTACAGCATTCTTTAACTACTTGAGGCCCAATTAGTGTCATGTCTTTAGCTTGAAAGGCCTCATTCCTTTATGTTCTGATCATTTTTCTTGGTAAGTGGAAAAGCTAATCTAGACATGTGCTTCTAAATAAGAAATAGGCTTTGCTGGGAATAGTGACATTATCTCATTTCATATTCTTTATTTATATTACTCAGTAAAACAAAAAAAAACATAACATTAATTAACTGGGAATTCAAAGAATGTTTTGTTTGATTCAATGCAATTTCCTTTAGCCATTTATGGCTATGGTTTTGAAACTGTATGTTCTAAATATGTTAATAGCTAGCAAGATTTGAAATATGGTTAGGATTACCTGGGAGGGAAAAGACCTTGAATCTTGCAAAATGAGATTCCCCTTTAAAGGGGATTATGTTTTTTGTTTTTATTTTTTAGTTGAAATGATGGGAAACTAAGATCTTTGTACTTGAATGTCAATTCGAGATTTAAAAAATAATATAAGGAATTCTGCCTATACTTACCTTTGAAAAGTGATTGTTCATGATTATTTTTAAAGATTAGTAGGTAAGTAAACCTATTTAACATGACAGAACATCTCAACATAGGGACACCATTCTTGGTCCATCCCGGCCCTTGCAAGACCCTCTTTCATGGCATTCTATATAAGCATGCACTTGGAAAAGTTGTACAGGAGCAGTGAGTTTGAAGGCATAGAGGAATGCAGGTCCTGAACCTCTGGCTGTGCAGGCCATCTCATTAAGTCTCTGTTTCCTAACCTCTAAGATGAGTCGATAGCGAGCATGGGCTTAGACTAGCTGGGCTAATATCCTGCCTTTGCCACTGATTAGCTCTGGGACTTGGGGGACGTTACTTAACTTCTCTAACTTTTTGTTTCTTTATCTGTTAAAAACAATAAAAAGCGAGAGAGAATAATTAGACCTATCTCACAAATTATGGCAGAGATTGAGTTATGGTGTGTAAAGCACTTGTCAAAATGCCTGCTTATAATAAGATATCAGAAATATTTTTTAAAATATTATTAATGGAAATGAAGAGGTTTGAAGACCCGAAAGATGATCTGGGCTCCGGTTCCACTGCTCCTATTCATTAGCTGTGTGTATTTGGTGTGTGGCCTTGGCCAAGTTATTTAAACTTTCTGAGTCTCAGTTTTCTCACTTAAAAAGAGATCTCCTGGAGTTGAAACGTAAATGGAATAGATGCTTAGATGGGTAATTTGTTTCCCTTTTGCCTTTTAGTCAAGATGAGCAAGGGATTTGGATGGAGGGAGGCTAAACTGGGAAGCTTGTCATCCTCGGTGTTGGGGCTCACAAGTTAATCCAGATTCTCTCTCCACTTTAAAAGGCTTTGAAGAGTTCTCTCTATCACTTTTCCCCTTGAATCATAAAAACTTAATTAGTCCGCTTTTGAATGAATGTAATCGAAGTTCAATTTTTCAATAAATAGGTGTTCTAACGCCACCCTTCCTAAAAAATTCAACTGAAAGATAACTGAGAACTCTAGATGTTTAAGTAAAACTGTTAAGTAATTTTACTTGAACTATAACAGTATTGGAACAAGTTTGCCACAGTTTAACTTTACAAAAATAAATGTTTCTTAATAAGTTTGATATTTCTTTAATTGGAGGTGACTACTACAAAGGCTAAAAAGACAATCCAAGAGAGGGGCCTTTAGAACAGCATTCTAAGGAATACAGTATTTTGTGGCTTTCCCGTTATTCCCTTTGTTCTGCTTACCTTTCCCTTTCATTTTGTTCTCACTCTTGTTATGAACAGTCAGGTAAAATTCATGCAAGTTCTCCTAATTCTAGTGACCTGATATTAATATTTTCTCCCAATTGAACATGGCATGTTAACACTGCAAGCTAAGAACTTACTGTCTGAAAAATAATATGAGTGCTAGATACAGGAGAATGAAGACCAGTCACCACCAAGAGTATTAGCCTCCTTGTAGTGGTATGCTCATATTCTTTCATTTAATAGAGGGTGATATTTGGTATACAATGACTGTGGGTTGAAATATGCAAACATCTAACAAGGCTGAATTCTCAATCTAACTTCTCAATTTAAAATTTTTACAAGGCGGTCCATAATATGATTTGATTAACATGTATTTTATATAAAATATTTTCAGAATTTATTCTCTAATATCAAAATGAAAAGTATCCTTCACCTTTAAAGAAACAGAAAATAATTAGTCACCTCTTCAGAATAATGTAAAGATTGATTGCTAATCATCAATCTGTTTTTTTCTTACTGCCTATATTCCAGGTGTGTGTGTATGTGTGTGTGTGTGTGTGTGTGTGTGTGTGTGTGTGTGTTTATCAATCACTTATTTTAAAAGCTATTTTTCTTTTTAAATCCACAATTATCTTTGTTCTGATTTATATTTGATTATTTCTTTCTACATCAAGTTTTGGAAACCAGAACTGAACATAATATGTCACTTAATCAGGAAAATTTACAAATTTATTGTAAATTGCATTGTGCTGGGTTATAAATGAAATGTGAAGAACTATTAAGTTGTTTCCAATCTGGTAAGGAAGCAAGATCTACAGAATAAGAAGTTGACTAGAAAAATAATTGAAAGGAAAAAAAAAAACCACACAAGAAGGTTTACAAAGACAGACACAATCATGTGCCAAGTGAGTGATATAGCTGAAGAGTATTACTGGATGGGTGAAAGGGCAAGCTCTCTAGGAGTTGAGGTAGTTTTGGAAGAAGGAGGTTTCACCTAGAGCTATACTTCACAATCCTGACCTAGACTTGGTTGTTGAATATGTGAAACAAGCAAACTGTACAGGAGTTACCTGCTTCTCTCATACTTGAGCTTTGGTTGGGCAATGCTTGTTTTGGTGAAATGTTCTCGCTCATCAAAATATTTATGAACCCATTTGGTTTGAATTCCTTTGGAAGGTTATTACTTTCAAGGATAGTCCCAAACTGTTATTGTATAATAAATTATAAGAAAATAATGGTTCAACATTAGCATAGGGAGATGACATGCATTCACCTAATGTAAACCATTGTTAGATGTCCAAAATAGCAAATGTGTTATACTAAGACAGCTTAGTATAAAAGTGAGTGCATATGGCATGCTTTTGTGTATAAGTATTGGGTGTCAGTCCTAAAGAATAATCTAGATCAGACTAAAGGATGACCACTATTGTATGCTCCTGCTAATTTGGGCCCATTAAATATTAACACAAAATATGCTATGTCGGGATGATCTGGAACTCATTGTGATGCAAAGTTTCAGTCAGTTATTTGGTTTTCGGTTATTTTTAGACAAAATAGTGAGTCATTTGAAGACCTAATAATATGAGTTTTGTACAGCGGATTCTATGTTTATATGCTGTTGATGTGGATCATTTAGCCTATACTTCAATTACGAGGGGATATATGAACTGTTTTGTAAATTTAGAGATAGTTGCTTTGATCTGGCCATAGAATAAAACAAGAACCCCTACTTAAATAGCAACTAAATAGCCTTTCATCTTCCCTTCAAAGCAAGAAATAAAAATAATCATTGCAAAGCAATGCTTTTCTTGTTTCTTAGATTTTGACTTCTCTGATCACCTGGAAGTTACCAACATGAGTTTGATTTGCAAAGCCAATACCTGTAGAACTTCTTTAATGTAAGAGAGACTGAATTGGATTAAATACATTCTTTAATTACACTTTTTGGTAGCTTTCATTATAATCCTTTTATTCTCACAGTCTTTAACTCTTAAGTGTTTGCTTTTAGCTTTCAATATTACATAATAAAGAAAAAAAGTCTTCTCTAAGTACAGCATCCAAATCACCAAATGTATTATTAAACCTCCACATCCAGGCATTATTATTCCAAATGTCAAAGAGTAAACCTGTAAATCAAGTCAACAAAAGAGTTGTCCTGGCTCCTCTTTGTTTCCTTCAAGCTTCAAAAACATAATTTTTGGTCCCAAGGAGGCATTTTAGAATTGGTCCTATTGGTTTTAGTGGGGCATTTAGAGAAGCATCACTTAAAAAAAAACTTTTATGCATTAAGCAAATCTGTGCAGTGAAATCACTAAAAGGTATGTATAGGTTCCACTAGAGCATTCATTTGTTTTCCTTTTGCACCATAAGGAAAAAAAAAAAGTCTGTTTCAAATCCTATTTGTCCCTTATCTCTGTTTGTTCAGTTGTTTTTAATATCACATACTGAAAGAATTTCAATAGCAGTTTCACCATGAAGTCATTTGTTATCCTTCAGCAGGCTTTTGCCTACTGAATTGTAAAGCAGTTCTGACTATTTGCATCCTCCAGATGGAGCGGCATAGAAACACTCCAAGATATTTCTGGTAAGTATGAAAAAATATCTTATTTGTCCTTTCTGTGAATAAATAAGAGAATGTCAAATTTTATAGACTAATAAATTTGTATGCTGGCAGTGACATTGAATCTCTCATGGCCTACAATGTCACAGACCCCGAGAAACACATTTTTTGTTGTTGCTGTTGTTTTAAATGAACACTAAGTCAAATAGAAGCTCAATAAAAAGCCAGAATTTGATTGCATTGTTTGTGTCCGCCCAATATTCTAATTCAGCTGCAATTTGCCATGAGGAAATGCAATTTACATGGTTCCCAGGTTTATTGCACACCAATCACTCACATATACATGATTCTTACATGTCAGGCAACTCGACTAATGGGTTAAAATGCCCTTTAGCGTTAGTCTGCAGCAGCTGCTCCCCTCCCCCCAATTTCATGTTAATTTTTATAATATACTCTTAGAATTTTGGAAATATAGGGTAGGAAAAGGCAATGTAAATATCTTAAATTTACATATAAAACTTTTGATATGTGTATATATATATTGACTTATACTCGTACACACAAACGTGATTGACTTAACATTATACGTGGAATAAATCAAATTTTATCAGTTCAAGCAAACCTTTATGTGCTTTTCCAATTCAGGATTAAATTTGTTTCTTATACTTAAATCGATAGGCATAATGTAGGGTGTTTAATCTTCATATTCAGTTAAATAATGGACTGCTGCAATATCAGCAGTGATTGACAGTTTAATGCTGCTTTTGCACTTGCCAGTTTTCATATTACACTTTTTAGCTTTTTCCTAAATTAATGTTTGCACTGTGTTCAAAACAGAATAACATCATATAGTTTACAAAATAAACAAGACTAAATATTTTTACAGATAACTATGTCTACGAAGCACTGAGAATTTAACTTTCTTACTTTATCCATATGACAAAAAGGAGCCTTGTGAATTGAATGCAGCCTGATTGTTTTCCACTCTGGTTTTCTGAAGAAAAGATTTTAATAAGTGATACACAATATTATTTTTCTTCCATTGGTGCAATTAAAACAAAACTTCATATCTTATTTGTCAACATTGATCTAATTTCTGGAGAACAAATTTCCCTAAATGAGTTTTACCTGAATGAAAGTTAATCCAAGATATAAACATTTAAAATCAATTGTAATTATGCTTAAGAATGGGTGTTTATAAGGCTTTAGAAACGCACGTTCTATTTAACTTTTTTATAAAAGCATGTCTTTATGCATTTTCTCCAATTATGACACATGGAAAAAAGAAATTCAACTTAGGTTTATTATTTCTGTTACAATATATCTACCAGATATGTCCAAATGCTCTTGCTTTTTCCGAAAGTAGCCTTTCTAAAATTAAGAGTAACATGTATCTTACCTTTAAAAGCAGATATAGAGGTAAAAAGGTGTGAGTGTATGTGGAACATAACTTATGCTATGGCAGAAAGGACAAAGATATTTCTTTACATGTATAGTTTTTAAATTTGGACATGATCACTTTGCCAGTAAATTCTTTAATTCAAGTTACATGCATATATATGTATGTGTACAAATGTATGTGTGTGTGTATATATGAGTATAGAAACACACACACATCCCAACACATAATGCCACAGGTGTGCACCTGCAGCTGGTTATGAAGCCAGGTAGATTTACATTCTGTGCAGACTAACAGAATATGGGAATTGGAAAGAACATGAAAGTGTCTCTAACCCAACCTCTGTGTTTTATAGATTGATTATCAAATCAATTCTCAGACAAGGTAAAATGGTAAGGCCTAGAGCAGATCTTCCATCTATGGATCTAAGTCCTGGCATCTTTCCTCCATACTATCTGTTTGATTTTAGCATTTATTATATCAGTGAATTGTTTTGGAAAGTTTTCTTTGTTTTTTTTTTTTTAATGGCTTAATATTCAACCTTCTGCCAAAGTACAGTCTCTGTTTCTGTATATGTTATATATGCCAAACTTATATGTACTATATTATAGATGTATGTAGTATAATCTACTATATGTGTATGTGTGTACTATATATTATATAAACACTATAAACTACATAATACCAGTTTATGTATCACCAAATTCTGGACACCACTGTATCACTGTATTTCCAAAAAAAAAAGTTCAAATGGCCTATTTGAAGCTCCCTTTCGTTATTAAGTCTCCCAAACATTTATCTTTTGTTTATTGACATGGGCCTCCCAGATTTCCGTTCTTTTTGTTCAACTACAGTAAATTTGGCATTAAAGGATGATATGCGATCCTCATTTCCTTTATAGAGTTGCACGAAAGTCAATGAGAATTTTACACAAAAATAAAGGATAAACTATGGCCCTGAAGTACTCATTTCAGGCTGTAGAGCGGGCCCACAAGACGAAGTTCAGTGCCCGGTAAAGGGTTCGTGCTAAATGTAACATTGCAGAAAAGGTTCCAGCTGTTGGCTTCATATGAAGGAAGAGAGCTGCTTTTATGACTGATTACTGTCCTCAGGAGGAAGAGGGAAGTGGAGCGACGCTACCTCTCCAATCTGTAGAGCGCTCTGCGTATTCTGTGGTGCTGATTTGAGAAGGCTCATCACTCCCATGGCTCCCTTTCTCAGTTGTCATAACTCTAGGCTTTGAAAATCCTAAGACCTAGGAAGAGAGGAAGGGGAATATGTATGTTAGGTGTGGAAAAATACTATGATAAAGTCACATCACCTTTCTTACACTTCACACCGATGATAAGTCACTTATGGTTTGTCACTCTAGCTAAAGTAACAACTACACTTTATTCGCCAGCTGTACTTAAAGATCTTGGTTCTATGTTTTTAAAAATGTCATCTATTCCTTCAATCACTACTTGTAAGTCCCCTGTAATCTCTTTTTAATGTAAGCACGCTGGAGTTTTCCCTTTTGTTTGCTGCCTTTGCATTATTTACTTTGATCTGCTGTGAGAAAATCTGAAAGTGTGTGTTGTCCTAAATGCTAGCATCTCACCAACAAGATTTGAGGCCTTGTAGTTCGCATTGAAGAAAAAGGCTCTTGTGTGAAGACGCAGGTTTTGTTTAGTTCTCTCTCCCTGGTGGGAGCCTTAATTGCATTTTCTCTCTCTCACAGTGGCTGGCTAAGGACTGCCTGCCTTCCCTGCTGATGCTGAAGTTTTCAAGCTCTATTACTCTGTGACGGAGAAAATTCCTTGGTCCAGGGAGAAAAGGGTCAGATTTAGAAAAAAGGGGTTGAAATAAGTATTGTCAATTTACCATGTACAATCAACAAAAAGAAGAAGAAACAATAGAAAAGGTTAATGTTTTCCCCCTGGAAATTTTTGTAGATGTTTTCTGTAACCCAGTTTATAAAATATCAGATTTTAAATATCATGAAGATGCCTAGTCCTCAGAAAGAAGAGGTTAGACTTAATAATAACCAGTGAACAAAAAATGTTATTAATGTGTGTCCTTTTTTAGTCTTGTAAGTGTTCTTTCTAAGTCAATCTATACATGTGATAAAAGTACATATTCAAGGATATTTCTGGAGTTAGTATTAACTCTTGACATGTATGCCATTTTCAGCTAAGTTAGAAAGATCTAATTTTATTAACCTTTTCACTTTCTATTTTGGCTTCTTGAGCGTACAAGCAATATGCTTGAATCATTAGATCTGAAATGAATATTTTAATTTTCTTCTCATCTGACAAAGTGCACTTCACCTTAACTGGCTTTGAAGCTGTAGCTGCCATGTCTACTTCCACTTTCTGAATTTTTCACCCTGATGGGATGCAAGGCAATAATAGCATCTACTTAACATTTTCAATTTCAAAGCACCTTAAATATGGAAGCTATATTGATCTGCATTCACAACGATGCTTGTTTATTGTTTGAGGTGTAAATGTTTTTATGGACGTATACATAGACTGTGGTTTCTAAAACCTATGGCTTGCTATTCCAACTGATATGGATTATGCAAGCATATATTTTATTTTGCAAGGCCTTATTTTATTCCCTTTGCTTACTCCTAAATCTTGGTGTGTTAAGTACTCTGTTGCCTTCTTAACTTTTCCATTTATGAGCTGTTCCTTCTCTCCTTCTTATTTTTGTTCCTTTTCTCGTAGCCTCCTTCTATTCTTGTTTGCCCTGTTCCAAGCTGTTATTCACCAGTGCCTGCCCCTCGTGCTACTTCTTAATGGTCTGATCTTTACTGCTGGTCTGTAAGTGAATGGAGAGAAAGACCATCTGTACGGGGGCAGCAGCGGGATTTTGTGATGGATAGTTGGGTAGGCAGCAGGAGAATTCATGGTTGGAAACAGCATGGGATTGGTAGGTTAAGAAGAAAGAGAGAAAAGAGATTTTAGGAATCTGAATATGTGAAGAGAAGAAAGGTGCTGAGAGGAAAATGGGAAGATGCCTTTCTAGAGGTTGGGATTATGGATTTTAGCTTTGACCACACTCTCCCATTGGTAATCACGGGGCCTTTCAGGCTTTCTGCAGTGAGCTGAGCTCAGGCAACAGGGCCTTTTCAGCTACATTGAGAAGCAGTGATCCAACACATGAAGCAAAAACATCTCCTTGATACCAGACTATGCACAGCTTTAAGAACACATTAACATTATAAGACAGATATGATTGTCATTAAAAACAGCATCAGAGAAAGCCTGTGTATTGCTTTATTATCTTCAAACTGGTTAGCAATGGGAAGAGAGCCTTCTAAAAAAACTAAATGCTTGATATACATTTGAACACTGGGCACTTCCTTGGGTTAGTTTCAGGGTGGTGATTTTTCAGTGCTTACAGCAATCACATTTGGGTGCTAACAGGACTTTATTTTTCGTCAATGGATTCACTAGCAGATGACATAGAGAGACATATTTCCATAATTTTGTTCTCCCTATTCAGTGAAAAATAAAATAAAATTGGAGCAAATGACAAAGATACTTGTAGACCAGGAGTTCTTAATAATTTTGAGGAGTATATATATTTGAGACTTCAAGAGCTAATTGTACCCTTATTAATTTTATGCTTCAGAATACTCTTATATGTTAGAACTGTCAAAATTAAAAATATGGAATGAATTGTGTTTTTAGAGAGTTCAAAGGGCCTTGTTAGCAAATTTTATTTCCTTTGAAACCCATTAGATGTTTTTATAAATACTTCTTAAAGTTTCCCATTTTTCTATTTACCATCACTCTACTTATTTATTTTAGAAGGATGAAAAGTTGTCAGTGAGGATGTTTACAGTGCTGAAGTCTTAGAACAGATCTAGGTAATTCAGCTAGTGACTATTCTGTTTATCAGCACATTTTATTATGATGGAAATTCTCTATGATGAAGGTTAGGGAGCCTGATTATTTTTTTTAAATAGGTCAATAAATGGATCAGAAAATCTGCAGGGGATTTAACTCTGTTTCTAGCACTTCATAATGACAAAACTTTCTTTGGCTAATGAGCATATCTAGATGAATTCAAATGTATAGAGAAAAGGGTAGAAGAGGGCAGTAGACTTCTAAGAGAACTGATATAATTGCAGTGATTGAATCCAAAAGATTGGAAATAGTTTGAGAAGTAAAAAGCGACAGGACCCAGTTTGTTAACCCAAATATCCTCTATTTTTTATGTGAGTGGGTGGAAATCTCATGAACATAAGGGAAACAGATGATTTTGTGTACAAATTCAGAATTAAAATTATGAAATCCTTGACAAAACTCTGGCCTTATGATTTCCTACTTTCTCTTTCTTACATAAATACCATATTTGTTCCACTTTTATTCTAGTACTAAATTTAGCCATTTAGCCATTTTCTATGCATTGACTTATTGAAACACTGTTTAGTGAGTGCCTATATGTGACAAGCTCTGTCTTGCTTACAGATTGAAGTTCTAGTAGTCACAAATCATCTTAAACACAAGAGATTGGAAATCAGTGCAAATATACTCTTTACATGTAATTATTTATCTATTCAAATATTTGATATCACCGTTACAAAGCCAGCAATTGTGCTAAGGTCCATGTCACTTTCAAAAAGAGAGTTCAAATTCACCTCACTGTTGTCCTTAAGTTTTTATTTTTATGCCAATAATTATTGTAACTTTGGGTTTTATTAGTCTCCTTTGGGGACCTGTTTTCCATCTTCCAGAATAACAGCCAAACATACATTAGTCAGTAAATGTAGTACAGTTAATATTATCCTGTTTCTATTTACATGCCCCTCAAAAGAAAAAAAAACAAAACCATTCTTAAATATGACCTAAATTACATTTTGTATATTTTCTTTCATTCATTCTTCAAATGCCAGCGCCAGTGATACTGTCTCTGTAAAACTTTCCCTGCTCAATCTCTCTGAGCAAGAGTATGCCATAGAAATATATTTAAATTTCAATTACTCCACTTATAATCTATTGTAACCATCCTTTCTCTGTGCCCTTTCTACTAAAGGCTGAATTCTTGGAGGGCAGACAGGTATAATCTGTTATTATCTCTGTATTCTGGTTACCTGATACAATATCTGAGCCATCACAGCTCAGTAGATATTCCTTGAATTAATTCAATCCTCCTACAATTACTCTTTAAATTCTTTTATCTTAAATTTTTGAGGCCTCTGTCTATCCTTAGGAAAATATGAGCATAGATCTTGACCTTGTTTTTATACAGTCCAGTACCAACTAAATTTCATCTTTTTCTTGTCTTTAGGAAAATTTAAAATCTCATTTCTAAGACTTAATTTGAAAGTTTAGGTGCAGAATAAGAATGAAAATTGATAATGATTAGCTAGTTGGTGTTATTTTTTTTGTTGTTGGTCTTTTGTTGCCCATTATTTTTTCATGAAGACATCACTAAGAATCAAATTTAGTTATCTCTCTGTTTGGCTGTTAGATCCAATAATCTCTTACATGTCCTAATCCTTCTGGTGATATTATCGGAGCTCCTTTCTGTGTGCAAGTACATACGAGAGTGTGTGTGTGTGAGTGTGTGTGTGTGTGTGTGTGTGTGTGTGTGTGTGTGAGTGTGTGAGTGTGTGTGTAGTTGCTGCTGGTCTTCTGAAGCAACACCTTTGTTACCTTTGCTTCTGTCTTTCAACCCCTGCCTCTTATTATTGATCCTTCCCATGATAATAACTTGAAGGGTTTTGAGGAAGTTCAGTTTTGTTTAATTTTGGTAAGAGCAGTCCTCTTTCTTGGAAAGAATTAGATAAAATAATTTTGACTTTGATTAACAAATCCATCCCCCCCTCCTCCCACTCATGAATTATTAGCCTGCAGTAGGATGCCCTGATTATATTGGGTTGTCAACAAAGTCATGACACTTGTTTGCAACAGATGGCACTAGTTCATTTTTGGAAGTACTTGAGTCATTCGCATCTATGTTATTGCTATGTCATTTGAGAGCTGACAGTTCTAGCTTCATTCTAAAAACAAAATTGAGCAATTTGGTTGAGTTTTAGAGATTTTACCACAAGTTAAAGATGGAAGACCAAACTGTGCATTTTTGCCATATTTTACTGTTTTGCTTTCATAAAGGGAAGAACGCATGTCAAACTTCTGAAAAGTTGCATAAAGTTTACAGTGATAATGCTCTACAAGAACATCAGGGTCAATGATGATTCACAAAATTCCGTGCTGGTGATTTTGATCTCAACAACACTCCTCTGTCAGAGAGGCCCACTGAGGTCGATGATGACAAAATAAAGGCATTGATCGAGTCAAACCCACATTACATGACATGAGAGATTGTAGAAACATTGACCATCCATCATTCAAGCATTCATGATCAACTGAAGAAGCAGTTACGTAAGCAAGCTCGATATTTGGTTTCCGCATGAACTCAAAGAAGTTCATTTGACGGTGCATATAAACATCTGCAATATGCTCATTAAACGTGAGGAAAACAATCCTTTTTTGAAGCGACTGATAACTGGTGATGAGAAGTGGAATGTTTACAACAATGTGGTGTGCAAACGGTCTTGGTCCCAACGTTATGACTCGTCTCAAATGACATCAAAAGCAGACATTCATCAGAGGAAGGTTATGCTCTCAGTGTGGTGGGATTTTAAAGGTGTGTTTTTCGAGCTCCTATCAAGGAACCAAACAATCAATTCAAATGTGTACTGTTGGCAATTGGACAGTTTGGACAAGTCCATCATCCAGACACTTCCAGAGCTTGTTAATTGTAAAGGAGTTGTGTTCTATCACAACAATGTGAGCCCACACACAAGTTTGATCACCCGTCAAAAATCAGTGGAGCTCGGATGGGATGTGTTGCCACACCCATCATACTCGCCTGACCTTGCGCCATCAGACTTCCACTTGTTTCACTCTCTTCAAAACTCCTTGCATGGTATAACGTTCAATTTAGATGAGACTGTAAATCAGCTCCTTGTTCAGTTTTTGCAAATAAAGACAGGTCCTTCTTTGAATGAGGAATTTGAAGCTCACTGAAAGATGGTAAAAGGTTATCGAACAAAACGGGCAATATATCATTGATTGATCTTTGTTCTTTATATACATAAATGACCTTTGAAAAACATAGACAAAATACGTCATGACTTTTCCAATAACCCAATACCTATTTTTACACTATCTAAATTTTTAATATGCACTAATAACTATCATAAGTAAATATCTCATTCTTTGATTTTCTAAGATTTTTTTGGTTTGAGAAGGAAACAAAGAAATTCAATTCAATTAACATGCATAGTTTTGTGCCTACCATGTTATGCACAATGGGGAAAGGAGTTGTACTTAGATGACTAAGAGAGTCCAGTTCCTGACTCTGGTTTTTGTGGGAGATTCCTAACTATACTAATGACTTTAATACATAACAATATTTGATACAAATTTTACCAAAAATACAAGTAATTAGGTAGAGAAACAGTTAGAAGAGTAAGAAAATAAACATTTGATTTTTCTAATGAAATGATGTTTAATTTTTTGAAGAATAAGAGGGAAAGGCATGAGTGGAATCTGTCCATTTTACCTCAGATTTAAGAATCTGAGGATGATGTGATAGTTTCAATATTGGGGGCATGTTTTATTGAACAATGAAGGTCCTGTTGAGAAATTGGTACTTATCTTGGTAAGCAGTGTGGCACAACTGAAGCATTGTGAAGATGGCGTGATTTGATCCAATTCAACATTAAAATACACATATATATGTATGTGCATGTGTGTGTGTGTATATATATATATATATATATATATATATATATATATATATATATATATATATATATATATGCAAAGGTCCATAAGCCTTTTGTATGGCCTATGTCAGAAAACAGAAAAAAAAATTAGGAAGTGCTATAGTAAACTGAGGTTGTCATGCTCTATTTCATAGACATTTTGTTCAGTCCAGACAGATATTTTTCAATCATATGAGTTCAGGGTCACATTTAGAATGGGGATTTCAAACAAAAATCATGAGTTGTACACCAAGAAACCTAGCGGTCTGGCCTTTATATTGGCATGGCAACAGTTGTCCAGAGGTGAGTAGTGGTTGCCTCCTTCTTGTGGGACCTGCATGCAGGATCACTGTAGTCCTCAGGAGGTCAGTTAATCCCTGCCTGGTTTTTGAGGCATTGGAATTTGTGGCCTTTATTATAACTTCATGAACTACAAGAAGATATAGTGAGAGTTTCAAATGTACCATACCAAGGTCCTAGAAAATAATATTTGTAATAGGACTCTGAAAGTATATTAATTGGTTATACAGAATAAAATTTCATGGTTATTTTTTTCTTAATCATTGTATTTAATTTTGCATTATTAATAATAACCATACCATCTAATTCAAGACTAGTGTAAATTTATTACTTTCACCAATATTTTTAAAATATATTTTATTACTCAGTTGAGTGGAACAAGAAAGCAAAACAGAAAAGCAAATAAAGATTTGACATTTACAAGGTTTTTTTTATTTTACAGAAGGAAGAGTAGGAGTAAGAGGGGAGTGAAATAGAAAATTTTTTTCAATTAGCAAAATAAATGAGTTAGAGTTTTAGCCATATTATAACACTGACAATTGTATTAGCCCTATTTGTAATAAATTGTCAAGAACATGTGGTGTTCACTATTTTATAGCCTATTGTCTGTGATATCCTTCATATTTTATTTAGATATGTTTTGTATTAGTGATAAATAAAATAATATACTTAATATAAAAGTTAATAAGTGCTTTAGAATCATCCAAAATATAATGAAATTATCAGTATAAAAACTTGTTGAAAGTTATATTTTTGGCTGATCCTGTATAAAACAATGTTAATATCATATTAACTCATGTAGCACAAAGAAGAAATTCTATCATTCAAGCTTGCTGAACTTCTCTCTCAGTTCCCTCAACTTTCCTAATTTTCGGTCTGTCTTTTCTATGCTGTTCCTCTGTTCTGGAAGTCTCCTCCCCCTTTTTGTCTAATACTTTTCAGGTTCCGATTTAGCTATCACAACCTCCGTGCATCTTTTCTCGACTCCTCCCCACCAGGCTGGATTAAGAATGGAGTAAGTAATGTTTACAGAGTCCTTTAACATATACCATTCAATTGGGCCATCGTTATCCTCATTCATTCATTCATCCATCCTTCCATTCATTCATAGTTCACTCACAGGACGTTTGTCAAGTGCCCAGTGTATCTCAGGTACTGAAGTAGAGGAGAGGTTTCTAGAGACGCAATAAAGAGTTTTTGTTCTCAGGAAACCCACCATTTAGTAGGGTAAAGAAATTAGTCTGTATAATTGAGGGTGTGAGTTCAAAAATTGACATTTGCACAAGTGGAAACACAAAATAGATGGATTCAGTGGAGAAAAGGTGGCCAAGATGGGGAGTAGAAGGACAGAGAAAATATTTTTGCTGAGTTTTAAAGACCTCAAGGGAATAGAGAGGGAAAGGAAGAGAAGTAGATGGGTTACAAGATACTCCACGGTTCATGAAATGGAACTGTTGTGGATTTGTTTTGTTATATTCATCAGTTGAGCTCCTAATATGATCTAGATTGTATACACAGCACTCTACGAGGATTCTTCATTACAGGCAAAGAGTCTGAGGTCCAGAGAAATTAACACGTCTTAACCAAAGTGTTTCATATTGTCATTTCTAAATTATGATGTTCAAATATTATAGTTTTTTAAAAATATCTTTGAGTGAGGTCAAGTTTTTTCTAAACTCAAAAATATAACTCTCAAAAGTTTTTCTCTAGTTCATGCTTGTTTTATATATTTAAGTATTTGCGCATTGTTTTATATGTTAAATTCTTATATTTTCATAACATTCCAGCTTTCTAGCATCTACCTCCTTTTAGTAATCACTTGATAAATGAATGGCATGTTAGACCAGGGTTCCTCCGAGGATAACAATCCTATGGAATATGATGGGGCAAGTTTATTCTGTTTCCAAGTCATATTTTTTGGAAATATTCCGAAAGTGGACTAGATAAACATATGCAATTCTGGGAGGACCTTAGTATGTATCTCAAGATATATGGTTTTTAAATAAATTAGTAGAGGAAAAGTTGCAGGTTCCATTTCTTTACTTTTATTATAAGAAGTAATATCAATCGTGAGTAAACTTTATTATAAAGAAAACAAGTTATGTCTTTTGAAAGCTAGCTTTTTAACTAAACTTTTCAACTTAAAATTTTCTTAAAGTTAGACACATTTGGTCAACATTATAGAGCTATAATCCACATATTGTTAATTAAAGAACTAATGAGTGCCTCCCATTGATCACTGAGGGGAAATTTGAAAACATAAACAACTGAGTTCATTCCTTTAAGATTTGCTTTATGGTCAAAAGAGGAGATAAGTAAAGTGTATATATATATATATATATATATATA
>NW_017731524.1:928635-948658 GCF_001890085.2 Hipposideros armiger | reverse complement strand
TTAATAGTATTTATGTTATATAAAAATCAAAGTATCAAAAATTAAGAAAAAAAAGTAAGCTGTCAAACACCTGGCGTGTAATACTGACTATTACTGGCTGAGCAATCTACTGGAATGAAAGGTTCTCATTTGTGAACTGAGAGGATTAACTAGTTGAAGTTATAAGGTCCAGTGCAATTCTAAAAGTTTTGTTGTATAATTAACAAATTTAATCATATATACTGAAAACCAATGTTGAGTATAGTGGGAACATTATACGCAAATATTTAAAACTTTAAATGGTTGACAGAGGTCAGCAAATGTTCTCTATGTTGTCTAGTAAAAAAAAAATAGGGAAAAATATAGCCCCCATCCACACATTTGGACTTATGTTTATTTTTTAAATGGTGGACATATACAGGTACCCTCGTTTATACAGATTTATATAGAATGTTAAAAATGTAGAATATTACAATTGAGAATACTGCTTTTCTTATTCACACACAATTTTTTAGAGTAGGAGAAATGATACTAAGTTTGATCAGCAGCTACAATGTACCATGAATATTTGAAAATTGGGTCCATTTAATCTTCATAATTACCCTAGGTGTAGATATCATTATTCCCATTTCACTAATGAGGGAACCGGGACTCATTGTTCAAGTTATACAAACAGCTTGGTGGGGACAGGTCACAAGCTGACTCTGAAGTTCATATTCTCTTCCCTGCACTGCACTCTCTCCCAGAAGAAGATGCTCTCTGAGCTCCCCTTTTCTCCATTAGCAGAAATGTGCCTAAAAATAACAAAAGGGAAGAAGACAGTGAAATATGTTTGATAACAAAAATTACAGGAGGCTGAGAGAATTGATAATAAAATTTTGGTTTATCATTAAGATACAAAAATAATGCATAGACATGAAGAGCTTTGAGGATGCTTATCGGATGTCTGCATGATAAGAGGCTTCTGAGATTTCTGAGGCAGGGTGGGAGGGAAGAGTAATGAAGAAAGAACAGGTTTTACAGATCAAGTCAGATGAGAAGTCATTCAGTGGAGGTGAACGACAAGGACTAAAAAAGTTTTAGCTGCAAAGTAAAAGCAACAGAAGGGTTTATTTGGAGGGTGGAGGTAGAAGGAATACCAATTTTTCAAAATGGGCCAGTAGGATTTAAACATACTTTTTATTTTTGTTCAGTAATGAAATGAAATTATATGTAAGAAGGTGCTCTCAAAAAAGCTAAAGACAGTATTCCTATAATTTTATGAATGATACTTTTTTAATGAAGACAAATGATCTGGGACTCTAGGAATTCAAAGACTGATATTTCTTCTTTCTTTATTTCTTTATAGTATCACCCAAAGTAGAGATACCAGAATAACATTAAAGTAATCTAATTTCTATAAATCAATATGTTAGCAAAATACTGCATCAAACTAACATTTCAATTCAAGTTATAATGCTGACCTATTTTAATTTTCCATGGGTTGTATCCCATATTAATAAACTGAATTATATAGTTTGAGATTATATTAAAAATTAATGATGATAACTCTCACTTCTGTAATCGAACTGTTCTAAACTCTGAAAATCAAAAGTTTATCTCAAATCCGTCCTAAAAATATCAGTGAAAAGTGGTCTCATGATGGTGCTGCCAGCCCTTATTGTGAAAATTTTACTATGGACAATTTCCCTTATATATTGTGCCCATTACAAATGTTTCTGCTAAAATTTGTAGTGTAATAGTGACTTTGAGAAATACAGAGGAAGGAAGGAAATGTTTGGTCAAATTACTGCTTAATTATTCCAAAGCAGTGACTGGCTTTATTTTGCCCTCTTTTACTGAATAACTTCTGATGCAATCAAACTGAAAAGTCAGGAAATTAACTTCTATGGAAATTGAGTCATGCATTAAATGCATTTCCAATGCTGATACTGTTTATTTAGTAACAAGTAAAACTGAACCTGTGAACTAAAGGATCAGGACTTCAAATAAGCAATTCCATATCCTTCATTCTCCCTAAACTTGGCTGGCATAAGAATCTCTAGGAATTTTGTATTTTTATATTGTTATTTATAATTGAAAATAGAGTGCTAATATGATTTTAGTTAAGTTTACCTGCAACAAAATTTTTTTGATTAATTTTTTTCTGTGTGCTCTCTGGTGTTGCTTTCCTTTTTTTCCTTTCTCTAAGTGGCCTTCAGATCACCTTATGAAAACAGGGGAAAGTCTGCAACAATTGTATTCAGTTGAGATTCACATTTTCAACTAAGACCATGTTACATAAAGAATTTACTATAGCATCACTAATATATGTGTGTCTTTGTGTGAATGTGTATGTATGTCCGTATGTACTCATCTATCTATATTTATAGAGGCTATTACACCAGGACAAACCTATTTAAACGTCTCTTTATCATACCGAGACAGCAGAAAATGAAGTGGACATACCATTATCTTTTCAAAATTCATGTCATAGACTTTACCTGGTTTGCTTGTATGGCCATAGTGCCATGGTAATTATCTGTGTATTTTCTCAGTTTGTCAGTTTGAGGCAGCACATTTGCAGCATCTTTCAAGCCCTCTCTTTTGATGAGCATGATGGCACCGGTTCCGCATTGCTCTTGGCCTAGCAAGATGTTTGTAGAGACCTAGAGTCAATGGTCTTTCTAACTGTGGCCTGTGTTGATGAATCATTGATTTACTTTTGCAGAAAGTCATAATGACTCATGTTGTCCCCGATTATGTAATCATGCTTTAGAGCTTCCTGAAGAAAAGTTGGATTTGTTAGAGTGCAGTGCTTTTCAAGGGCATTTGAGAACATACACCTAGAAAGTTTGTTCTAGAATGAGCAGCATTTGGGTCTCATGCAAAGAGCACACTGACGTTAGAGTTAGGTTAACCCAGGAATAAGTCAAAAGTTATTCAGCTCGTGAACTTACTTAGCTTTCCACATCTGTAAAATATGGATAGTCATACCTTCCTCAGAGCTAAGGTGTTAGAACTAAATGAAATAATGCGTAAGGTTTCTATCAGGTAATATGTACTCAGGAGATGTTTGTCCCTTCTTCCTCCACACGATTTTCATCGTAGTGGGATGGTAGAACATCATCACTTCCGCTCTGACGCCTGTGGAGTGTCTCACAAACCTGCAGAAGAAGGGGGTCATTCCCATCCAAAAGACACTGTACGTTACATTGTCCAGCCTGTTTGCATATTGGTGATAGAAACCCTCCATTCTAAGAAGTAGTGACATGACCGTATTATTTTGTGGTACAGAAAATATGGGAATAATTTTAGCAATGTAGCTACTACCTTAGAAGGTAATTACTTGATTTTGTGTCTGTTTTCAGCATAAAGTTTAAATGATACATTTGATGGATAAATTCTAGTTTTATACCGATTTGTAGTTGAACAAGACTGAGATTCTCACTGATGAGCGTGTGCGTCAGAAACATGATTTTACTTCAGACTAATGTTAATCCAGAGTCATATCACTGAATATTATTTTGAAAATTTGTTTATTAAAAACATTTGTTTGACATTACAGCAGCTCACTCTTTGTTGTTACTCTTTTTTTTTTAGACAAGAGTGACTGAATTGTGCATTACTCTATTTATAGGAAGTAAAATTAAAGCCTTAAAGATAAATGCACACAGTTTGTGAACAAATGCAAAACAACAAACGTAATGGAGATTATTTGTATGCCATTTCCATTGGTTTATTCCAAAGATATATTCTCAATGATAATAAAGTAATAAAAGATTGTTTTCACAGCTGTTTGTCTTTGATTACATATTTCTTTGAAGTACTGTAATAAGACAGACTTTGAACCTGGAAAGAGATCAAATAATGAATTGTTCTGCTTTGTGAAGCTTAAGAAGGGATTTTATTGTCGAAACATATAGTGAGACATATTTTTTTTCTAACAGTTAAATAATGGTTGAAAGTACTATGAGATCATTACAGATGGACTAGATTATAGGGCGTGGGGCCAAGTGTGAGTGATTGTTACCAAAAAATTGGTGCTTTGGTTTTAAAAGTCAGATTTTGTTAATTACCAAATATTTCATTGGTTCACTTCTGAGTTCAAATAGAATATTATAAAGACGCTAGAACATATTCTCATATTTATTATACATATAGCTGAAAACAATATGTCTTAAATTCCTGAATCCCAAAAGATTTATTTCAAATTTGTTACCCACTTCAGGTTTAGGCAGATTAGATTAATGAGATTCTGTAAATTAAATTAGATAAAAGAACATTAATAAACATATGGTTTTTCTTTTATCTAAAATGACAGTTTAGAAAATGTAGCAAAAAGTTCAATTGTAACGTTCTCAATAGATTTTCAGAGGTTACATATTAATGTAGTTGTAACTATTATTATTTTCACCTATATTTCCTCTTATGAATTACTTAATATTTATTGATCAGCAGACAAGTCGTAGGTATCATAAAAATAAAAGAATTAGGCATAATCATTGTAATATTTTGGTTTGGTTCAACCTAGGATGTATGTACTGCTTAATGTGATTATAAACATCAATTGTTAATAGAGTAGCCATTTCAATATTGTATATTTTGTTATTAAGGTTATATTGAAACACCAGACTGCTTTTGTACATACTTGGGAGTTCCTGACTATTTTAGGGGGAAAGAATAATATGTGCGTATTTTTGGATCTCATTTACTCAGTTTAACATTTTTTTGCAAAGTAGCTTTTGTTGTATTTAGAAAAAACTTTTTCTCTTTGTTTAAGATATAAACCTTTCAAGTGATAATTTTCATGGAAATACTAGACAAAGGAATATTGTAACTTTAGAGATTTTTATGATGAAGGTGTGTTTAAGAGATGTCACTTTGATATTTTTACATTATGTCCTACATTTGTCAGCTAAAACCAGGATATTGCCTCAATGAGAAAAAGCATGTTCTGCACTTGTCAAAAGGCAGTAAGTAATGATTAAAATAGCAGTGTGAAACGCTAGGAGATTAAAGTGATGCTAATGATAAGTGAGAGAAGAAAAGGGCAAGCTATATTTTAATCCCTGAGAGAATGGTTAATGACTTCTATTGCCTGAGATTAAACTAAACCTGTCTCATCAGCTTTTTCTGCCTGGTGAAAAAAAGCTCTCTGCACTTTAATTTATTAAAGTCTTTTAAGGAAGCACATTGATCTACAGAGGTTAAACTTTTAAAAATTGTGCAAAATACACACAAATCCTCTCACAAAAGTGTGATTTTGTTGCTTTTGGGCATGCACACAGATTTGTAATGAATTCATTGTCCATGCCTTAGTATGTTTAATTAAGGAATATTAATTACTTAAACTAGAAGGTTTGTTCCCTTAAAAAACCAGAACATATTCATATTACTGTGTAGGCAAGGGGGCAAGTATACTGTAGAGGATATCAGTCTATATGAATATATTAAATTACAGTAGTAATTACTGCATGGCTTGTTCAGAATAATACAAGCACTGTTCTGAAAATATAAAATCTTAAAAAAAAATCCTTGAAGACTACCCTAAATTATAATCTTTAAATGGATCAATTTGCTGTTAACTTTAATTAGTATGCTTTTGTGAAGTTCAGTGTTGCATAATTTAGTTGGTCTTTCAATTATGAGTTTTTTTCATCCTTTACCCATCCTCAACCATGGAGGTGCTGTCCACCTTTGTACAACTAACATTTATCTTTTTGCAACTAGTATTTACTTTATTTGGGTGGAATAAAGTGTGTGTGTGCGTGTGTGTGTGTGCGCGCGCGCGCGTGTGTGTGTATGTGTGTGTGTGTGTGTGCGCGCGCGCGCGCATGTGTGTGTATGTGTGTGTGTGTGTGTCCTTAATGGTGTGGAGATAGGCAGGTGGAAAATTACCCAATCCTTTCTATGAGTTTTTAGACCATATAGTGAGCATTTACCAACACTACATCTTAATCGTTTTAGGTTATCTATCATAAACAGAATAATTTCCACCAAGTCAGGTTATAATAGTTTAGTGACTCATTATTATAAGAGGAAAAAAATTATCTCTGCTTTCTAGAATGGTATGCTTCTGCTTTCTAGAGTTCTGTAAGTCCTAGTACTCTGATTCAAAATTTTCTGATTTATTGCACAAGTGGATTCTTGTTTGCATTTAAATACCAAATGACCTTTTACTTCAACTATTTTGTGGCAGGGTTATATCTCAACTTAGACGAAATTTATCATTTGATCATTCTGGCAAAGTTTTGAAATTTTTGGTTTTGCTTATTTTTGCTTTTGGTGGTGGTTTTCTTTATAAACTTATTGTTAATACTCCTCAATTTTAAGAGTATATTCTCTCTACTGACTAAAGCAAGAACCATAAGATCTTTTCTAAAATTTCATTATCTAAGATATTTTTAAAACTTTATTTTATACATAACTTTTTAGGCTAGGGAGTTTAAATGCAGTACATTCTTTGATGTTAATGAAACACCAATTTTTCTGAAGGCCATGTAGCCCTAATGAGCAGCTTCTTATAAAAGAACATTTAATCAAGGTTTATTTTTAACTTGTTTAAACAGATCTAATAGTTTGTGCTGATTTCATTTCAGTATAATAATTACTACCAATCCTATTAGTAAGTCCTGGTACAGGGAAGTTAACACAAATTCCAATCTAATGAGAGTAGTGTTACAGCAAAAACCATGTAGTCAAGGAAAGATCTGTATTATATTGGACAGAGGCACCTGGCTATTCTATCCATAGTTTTGTTTCCATAAAATTCTCATTCCTGAATTACTAATACTTGCAGGGACTTTACTAGCTTTAGTTAATAGAGATTCATGTTGCCATTACAAGGGGGAAAAGTTAATGAAAACAACACTTACTTTTGGGGTACATTTTGAGAAACAAAATTACATTTACCACCCAAGCTTATTTTGGTATAGATCATTTTCTTATAATAAAACCTATTATATAACTTAGTCATAATATGTACCTACAGCACATATAAAAATCAGTCTTTGAGTGCCTTCTCCCCGTTTTGAGCTTCAGATTAGAGCAAATGAAATGTTACTAGGTTATGGGACATATAAGTGATATAAATGATAGACTTAAAGGGTGATTTAGACTAGCAGAATACAATTTTAAAAACAGGTGACAAAGAAGTGTGATTAAGGACCAAATGTTTTCAACACCAGTAACTTACTATAAGGATTGGCTTAACACACATGGTGATACTTGAAGTTGTTCAACGAATGCGAAGATTTCATTGCATTCAAGAATGCAATCAACAAAAGCCAGACGTCAGACTCTCTTTGGTCGTGAAAATGTAAGAAAGCAAGGACTTCAGGCTTGGCAATGAAAGAGAATATCTGCCAAGTTCAGGTTATAATCTTTTAAACTTTTTATTACTTAATATGACACAGTGACATTTAAAATATAGAGAAATTGAAGATAAATAATATGGAGTGAATGGCAGAATTGATTTAAAATTTTAAAGCTGTACTAAAAGTATTCTAATGCACTGAAGGGCATTTGTAAGTTATACATTGTTTATAGGTTTCTGATTAGAATCCTAAAGCAGAATGTATTATAGCTTGCCTTTCCCATGATAAAGAAAGAACATTGTCTGTGGAAAATAGAGGATAGTAAAACTTAGCCTCCGATTTCATGTAAATCATCTGCTTTTTGTGAAAGGTCTTTATGCATAGGATCATGTCACATATTATTGATTTCAATTAAGAACCGATATATTTGCTCTTTCTGGAAGATTTCTTTCTGAAGATTATCACTTATTTCTCCAAAGAAGTTAAAATTAGAATAAGGCTGTGAGAAGTGTGAGTTTTTATACCCTTAATATAAGGAATAATTTTTCACAAGAGTACTAAAATAATGGTACACTGGTGACTTGAAAATTAAAAGTCCTTTTTTCTACAGTTGATAAAAAAGGTATCAAATTTGCACTCTGGTTTTTGGAAAAGTAACCCTAAAGAAGCAAACATCATAATCAACTAGGGTGTCTGATAACAGTGTAGATTCTTTGGACTCATACTAGATATACTGAATTTCACACTCTGTAGGTGGCACCGAGAAATCCATATTTTTAAAGTCGTTCCACAGGTGTTCCTATTGCAAACACAAATTTGAGAAGTCCTATTTTAGAGAGAAAGAGTACCACGCTCTCTATGGGCTAACTGGGAACAGTCTTTGCCTTGAAATTGAGTCAGAAAGATTAAGTTTTTTTGTTTGTTTGTTTTTGTTTTTTTTGGTAGAGTGCTGGTATCAAATCGTTAAAGAAGTTAGAAAAACATATTAGAAAGACATGTGGCTTTAAATATAATGAGTATATGGCACAGAACTGTCAAATATAGAATATCTTTCACTGACACTGTATACTCAAATGAATTATGTCATCTGGCTGAAGCCCCTATGCTATCTTCACTGCAAACAAACACACTATTTGTGCTGAATGCTTATACACATTGCATTCTGAATACTAAGTTGGAATGTATTTACAAATCTGAAAGAACTGCAATGTTTAATGCACAGGTCACCATAGAAACTAATTAACTTTTCTTTCTATGTCAAGCTAAAGCAGTTTAATACAGATGAAAGTTGTGGCAAAAGAATGATGGTATCTAAACTAAGAAAAGCACCAATATTCCATCAGCAAATGTGCAACCAAAATGCATGGTGGCAAATAACTCAGTGGTGGATTGTTCTTAATTCCACTAATTATGATGTTAAAACACTGTCCAGATAGAGACCACATTTTCCTTGAGCTGTTTGAGCAATTTAAATGGAATTTGGCAAACAATAGAAGTCGTATAACATCTATCAAACAATGCCAGGAAGGGTTTTTGGCTTAAAGATTATTCCATATTTTATTCCAGCTGCCTTACTTTGTTCTAAAATTACCTTTTATGAATTAGGAAAGAAAATAATATATAAATGGCATCTGTGTAGTTCACTCATTGTGCTCAGGACCATCAAACTATTCTTAACATACTTTAAAAAGTGCCTAAACTATAAACATTTTACTTTCTTGAGGGGAGAAAATTCTATACATTTTACATTTTTTTTCTAATCCCAGTTATTGAATATGTTTTTATCTTAAGACAAGCAACATGTAAGTGTGAAGAATGAATTTTAATTGCATACTGCTATATTCCACACTTTCTTACCTGCTCAGAGCTTCTCCTTGGCTTGGTCATTACAGAAACAGACGTGCCATTTGTGGCCTTACACTCATTCCAAAAAGAGAAGATAAACAACAGATTATCTATAAGGATCACTCTTTTGATTATGGCGTGCTTTATTTCAAGGTGCCTGATATGCAGATATGTCTAATGATTAAGAATGTTAAAATAAAAATGATCAAGTATCATTATTGAGTCATTAAAGTTTTAGGGGCAATAATGGGGCTTATATTATTGTTATGATTTTAATAAAAATATACTTATTCCAAAATTCTAATTATATGCCAACCTTTAATAATGACCGTAGTCATAATATGGATGATTTGCAAGAACTAAACACATAAAAAAAAGCCTGAGCTATCATTAAAATTACTAAATTTTGCTTAGCAGACTAAATTATATGTTATTGGAAAATATTGCTTATCTGCTGCTTAAAATATCCTTAATTTTATGAAATCATATTCTTCTCATCTCACTAAAACTCACACAGAAGAAAAAGTGTTAAAGGGCTAGGAAAATATTATTTCATCATTCCTGTTCCATTAGAATTCACTTGGGTGGCTGAGAAAATGGTTTATGGATTAGAGAGAGAAGAACAAGCTAAAACATTTCATACCTTCATCTCTGATAAATTCCCCAAACTCATTCTTTGCATCTGAGCCATAAATAACAACCATGCTTTTTGCTAAAAAGAGCTTTTTTCCTACACCGGGTCTTTTGTCTCGGAGATGAATGCTATAATAAATTTGAAGTCTTCGGGGGGGCATTGTTTGAACTGTAACATTATGGTTTACAACTGTTGCTTCTATTATGAGAAGGATGAAAAGCGACTCTGAAGCTTGATCTCTGTCATAGAAATGGATTAATATTTCAGTCTTCAATGTGGGTCAAGTGTATGATTCTCCCCAAAGCAATTCACCATGATTAATTTTTATTATGTGGGCATTCAGATTCTCTTTACATTCTTATGTATTTTATCCCCCTACTGAATCACCCCTCAAAATACTATAACTTAGATTTTTTTTTTCACATAATAGCAGAGACACAGAATTTTTAGGTTCTTGTTAAAGTTTTAATAGACCTTCTGGAAAGAAGCCTCTAAAATGTCTTTGTTCTTAAAAATTATATGACCAACTTAAATAATGGTAGAAACTTAAATCATTGTATGAATGATAATGCTAAATTAATTTACTGATAAACAATGTTAAATGGTATGATGTTTTAATTGCCAAGTAAAATGATATTTTAATTTTCCAATGATTAAGTAATTAATCATTAGGAAAATGTAGTGTCACTGTGGGGGAAAAATGGCAGTTGCATAAAGGTGTCGTGTTTAAGGTCTGCTCTAAGGACAGGAGGATGTTAACTAGAAAAGAAGATCTCTCTGTTGACTTTATTATTGAACTCTATCAATGTAGACTGTAGTTTTTCCCATACATTCAGAAATATGCTAATCAAACTTTGAAAAAAAAAAGGCAAAACAAAAAAACCTCTTTTAACTGACACTTTCTATGTATAAAATAATACATTGTATTAAAATTGGTTTTTTTGAAGGTTTTTATTCTTTCCTAACCTTTAAGACATTTAAGCGGTGTCAAAATATTACGTTTCAGTTCTCATAGGAATAATCCCTACAAAGTATTTGTAAGAGTCATCAATAAGTCTTATGTATGTATTTTATATGTTATTGTTGAGAACCTACTGCCGACCAATTATGTATCAGGCATAAATTTAAATGGGCTGTAACTTCTACCTACAGGAAGCTCAAATATCCAGTATAGACAATGGCACGTGGAAAAATTATTACAATCATTGGGATAAGGGATAACATCATGTAACGTCAGAAGCCTCATGATGTTTGATGCAACCATATATAATTTAGTTTTGCTAGGCAGTAGGCCTCAAGCATGGCTACACCTTAGAAAAACCTTGGCTGCTTTTAAAAAGTACCGATGCCCAGACCCCACCTCACACCAACTGAATAGGAATCTCAAGGTGTGTGTGAAGCCAGGCTACTGGAGTTTTAAAAATATTCCCAAGTGATTATGGATTCTAATGTGCTTCCAGGAAAACTGCTAGACTAGAGCTTTCAGCAGACAGGGGAAAAGGTAGAGGGGAAGGAGAGGAGGAGAAATGGGAGGGAATTTGGGGGAGATAGTAGGATAGTGGTTAAGAATAAGGACTTTAGAGTTAGTCAGAAACTGTTGTGGGTCCTGGCTCTGTCATTGTAATCCTGTGATTTTTAGATAAGTTAGTTATCTCCAGAAATGTTACTTGTAAAACAGGGAGTCTTAAAACCCACTTCCTAGAGTTGATAGCAAGTGTAAATAAGATAGCTTATGAAAGCATTCCAACAGTGCCAGACACATACAATGAGAACTCTTATTACTGTTTGAAGATGGGCTGAAGTGATAGGCAAGGGACAGTATTGGGTTTTGGGACAGTATTGGGACAGATTACATTCTGACAGTAAAGAGGAAATATTACTTATGAGGAAGATTTTTAAGGCAGCACATTACACCACCAAATTTGCACAGTTTAAGTAGAACTCTAGCAGTCAAGTAGGGGACAAATTGGAAAGTGGAGTACAAATGGAGAAAAGAAGGCTAATTAGGAGACTATTATAACAGTCTATGTAGAAAATAAATAGTAACTTGACTGTGACAGTGATCACAGGTATGAAGAAGAGGAACTGGATGTGACAATGCCTTAAGGGTTAGAATTAATGTCATTTGAATACAGATCAGCTGTTTGTTGGTGGGAGAGAACGGAAGGAACAGGTGAAGTCAACAGTTAATGTCTTCTAAATGCCTAGATTGTATGACTTGACAGATGGTGCAGCAGGAATAGTATATAAATGGAGGAACAGAATTGGGAAAAGGTGACAAATTCAGTAAAACGTGTTGGTGAGAACTGCGAGATTGTCAAGGGGTGGCATCCGGAGTTAGTTAACTGTATTGATATCAGCGTGGGACCACTTACTACCTCACTTGAAAATTGTTCATTAGAATGAATGAGAACCCCTAGATATGGTGAATTTGAAAGTTAAATGGAAGCACTAAGAATAAAACCCTGAATAATATTTAGTTTTAGGAAAAAAACAGCAGAAGATTCAGTGAAAAAAGGAGGCATGTTTAAAGATTTAAAAAGAGAATTACAGTGTTGTTGCTAAAATCAAAAGACCAATGTATTTCAAGATGTAAACTGTTGTCAAGATGCCTAAGAAATCAGTCTGTGGAGAATTCTCTTAGTGAAGATGAAATAGTCAGACATTTACTACACCGGCATAACTTCAAACCCTAAAAAGTAAAGAAGTAAAATGACAGCTTTTATGCATTGAACATATATATTTTTGAGGACCTACTATAAGCACAGCCCTAAGTCAGGCAATTATTAGATATGTCGGGAGTGAAACTAATCCAACGAATATCCTGGTGGACTACATCCCAAGACAAATAACATTCTGAGACTTTATCACTGCCCTCATTTCTTATTTTTAGTTTGGAAATTTTGTGGGCTATTAATAATTTGTGTTTTTTGTGCTTTTATTGAGCATTTTCTTTTTTATTTTAGAACATTTACAGTTTTATGCAATTTAATGCATTATAATTCTTTGAGTAGGATGTGTGAATATGTGATCATTTTTTGTTCTGTATAAGTAATATAACAATATAATGATGGAGGCTTTGGCTATTGTAGTGAGAATAAAATTAGTTAAAAATTAAATGCACATAAAGGCAACTAATTATCAGTAGTATTACTTATAATGGTAATAATATTCTCACTTAAATCATCCATATTCTCATCTCCTAACACTAGTATTTGCTCCTTAGTCATTTCTCTTTAAATCCCGTGCCTAAGGCTATTGTACACAAAGTAGGTGTTCAATAAATGTTTGCTAAATGAATTGGTGAGTGAACAAAATACTTTATAACAAGGCAAAGGAGGGCATTTTTACTCCCAAATGTTATTAAAAGGTTAATTTGTATCTCAAATCCATAATTGCATTAAATTAAAAAAATGTGTTAACTATTTTGAGTGGTATTTTCTGCTGAGCATATGCTTTTATAAATGATATTCCCGCAGTTTATTTTAGTCATCAATTATAAGGTTTATTATTTGTAAATGTAATCCTCTGTGCAAAATGTCATATAAAGGAAGGAATGCAGAATCTCTAGATAAGTTTGGAATAATTTTGATCAGAGGCTTGCATAATATTAAGCACTTAAATATTCTAACTAAATGAAACAAAATAACCAAACAGGCTAAAACACAGCTTGACCTCTCAGGTTTTACATTTTTAAATCAGTATCATAGGGTTTTAGCATTTGTGAACAAAAGGAAACCTTGAAAATAGCTATAACTGCCCTGTTTTATAAAGAAGAATGAGAGGCAGAGGCAGAATGTTAAGGAACAGACATTGGAATCCAATTGCCTGAATTTCAAACTTGACTGACACCAACCACATAAATCTGGATTTATTAGTTAAATGGTCTGTGCCTCAGTTTTTATTATCTAGAAAACGGGTACAGTAATATCATACTTAGTAAAACAGTCATGATTATTAAATGCGTTAATATACGTAAGACACTTCAAACAAAACTTCAAATAAGGTGCTATATGTGTTAATGTTTATGATGAAGGTTATGATACTGGGCTCAGAGAGTGTTAAGATATCAGTTAAAACAACATATATGGGAGATAATCCCAAAAGATGGCAGTCTTTAAACTTGTTTTACTGTATCTGTGTTGTGGGCAGTTTTATATACCAGTGATAAGCCGTTTATGCTGTTTCCGGTTTTATGTGAATTGCAATGACTGAGAACATTTATATTGTTAACATGGTTCAATAATAACAATAATAATACCAAATTTTAAATGTAAATTTTGAAAATTTATACCTGTTCCTGAGATGTACAATTCTAAATCATTTCCTATCACATCATCTCTATCACATCATTTTTATCATAGCACTTACCCATATCTGACATTTTCTTGCTCACTTGTTTGTTCAGTTGTAGTGTAAATCTAGTTGTCTTGTCACATCTGAATTCAGGCGGCTCAGAAGTGTGCTTTGGACACTTTAGTTTCTCAATAAAATATGTTGGGTGAATAAAGATGTTGCCATAAACTGTAATCCAATGACCTGGGGGGAATAAAGTTGGTTTGAACTGTACTGAACTCAGTGCATTCGTAGACAGTATTTGATTCAAGTACCAGTCCCTTGAACCAGTAATTTTACCTCACTGAGACTCAGTTTTCTGTTTGTATAATTAATATAATTAACATAATAATAGAGGTCTTAAGATTATGGTGAGGAAAAATGACTCAATAATTAAGTGCATAAAGCACTTTATCAATAATTGTAACATTATTAACTATATTCATATTTTAGATATTTATTATATATAGCATTTAATATACATATCATTAAATCATCCATATTTTAGATATTTTTATTAACAAAGTTAACAAAAATTGTGTGATAATATTACATGTAGCTTTATCTTCATACTATTCTAAGGATTGCCTACACTTGATTTTATTATAAAAATTGTAAGTACCATACATTAGTTTAGGTATTGGCTTCTCAGTGTATGGCCCCAGGACCAGTGGTGTCAGCATCACCTTTTTAAAAATGCAGAATCCCAGGCCCTACTCCAGACCTCCTGATAGATAATCTGTATTTTAATACTCTCCCTCTCCAGGTAATTTTTATGCACATTAATGTTTGTGAAGCAATGATTTTAGGTGATATTTTTAAAAGAGGATGAGTATTGAAGAATTTCAGAGGAAAGAGAAAAAACATGCATCTATTCCCCAGGACAATTCATCTAACTTCCTAAGAAACAGTAATTATAGGATAATTCAACATCAAGTTGTTAAATTGAGAGAAGGGTTTGTAGTCACCCTCTAACTGGTGCTTTATTGGATAACATGGGACCCCTTTGAGGAAGCTCTATCAAATACGGGCAGAATGTCCTATTATACACATTGTGCCTCCTTCTGTCCTATAGAGTGAATTATAGAAGTGTGAAAATATAATGACTATTATCAGAATATTTAATAAGAAGGATAAAATAATAATTTAAGAAAAACGATTCCCCAAGGGACTAAAGATTAGGATTAAAATGAGAGTTAGAGTAGAATAGAGGTAATTCAACATTTGATTAAGGACTTAATCTACTTATCTTTATTCAATTCAAGCTTTTTTCACATTATTAAGATTTGGTGAAATGAGAGTTATTTTTAGATGTTCTTGCCCCAGAGTATAAGAGTGGGAGATAAAGGATAAAAGGACATACAAGATGAAGGATTTAAGATAACATTGATGTAGAGACAATGGCTTATGAAAATGATCACTTTATAGTCCATAAGTTTCATGAATTTGAAATGCCATATCGAGATTCTCTTTATGAAAGAGAAAAGTTACAGTTCAATGTGCCGAGCATATTGTGTGTTGATGATGGACTGTGTGATGAAGATGACGGAGAGACTGGGCTGAAAAAGTGAGACAAATAAGGAGAAAGAAAAAAGACAAATAGAATTCTGATCATTGAATTGCATTTGGAAAGATAAATTGGTCACTGGCACTAAGGAAAAAAACAAAACAAAACAAAAAACCCTCACAACTACACACACCCTTGAGTTCATAAATATGCCAGTATCTATTTTTTCATTATTAGTAGACAAGGCTGTGTCCTTTCCTTTGATGACGGTAACGAGTTCTATGACATTGCCACTTTGAGTTCTTGCTTCATTAGATTGGGTGACTGTTTATTTGAAATTGTAATGAAATATTTACTTTATAGAGCTATAAGGATTAACTGTGATAATTGAGTGAGGCTGAGCCGGAGCTTTCAGTGTAATAGGTCCCCCTTGTTTGAATACAGAGCGCAGTGAGAATGAACGAGCAAGTGAGTGTGTTTCTGCCTGTCACTTTCTTTCTACATGTTGCTTTTTCTTCTGGAGATAAGTGGGCCTAATGCTGAACAAATACTGGAAATCAGAAGCCACTGAGAATCATTCGCCTCTCGCTTTCCCATGGCAGCGTGATAGACGCTCAATC
This sequence comes from Hipposideros armiger, assembly GCF_001890085.2. Classification (NCBI taxonomy): domain Eukaryota; kingdom Metazoa; phylum Chordata; class Mammalia; order Chiroptera; family Hipposideridae; genus Hipposideros; species Hipposideros armiger. Next base: position 932,440 of record NW_017731524.1, on the reverse strand, counting down.
AAAGAACCCCCTCCTCTCAGCAAAGCAACAATTTTGTCACCAAGAGCAAATCCAATTGAAAAGTCCCTTGGACTGAGAGGAGAACTCCAGTTGTCAGAATCAGCAAACAGAATGAAAAGAACTAAGAGGAGTAAATTGGCACCTGGGGCCGCCATGGTAGCCTGTGATAGGCTGTGGCATTGTGTTGGGTAGACATTCAGCCATTTTCAGATATAATGGGAGAAATTAATGCAAATGAGTCAATGGAATGAAATGCATTTTAATGCAGATTTGAGGGACTATCCCGAACTGCTTGATAACAAGTCTCTTTAAGAAAAGGCTTACATTGTGAGGACTCATTTTTTCCCCATTTCTTCTCACTAGTGCCTCATAAGGGCCCTTTGTTCTCTAAGTAAACTCTTTCTAAACTATTGACATTGCTCATTTATGTGAATTTCAGATTTTTTTTTTTTCCTGACAAAGTAGCCTTGGGTGATCTGGGAAAACGTTAATTGCAAGAGGACAAGGAAACTGGCTGAAACAAGAAATGCGATCATTAAGTGTAATGTTGCAGTTGTCCATGCCTCATTATAACATGCATACAAGGCAATAAAATGCATGTTTCACAAACAAATCTTTTGACAACTATAGTTCAAGAGCCTCCAGCTGTCCTGCTTTTTTACGTCTATTTCTCTTGGTTTAGTAATCATTATTGAATCCTAACTTTGGATTCCCAGAACAGTCCTTCATATTTTGCAAGAACATGGGAGATTTCAGAGAAAAAGTTTGTTTAAAAATTTTAAAATATTTGTTTTCCAAAGTTAACCAGAATTTCTCACTAATGTTTTGTTTTGAAAATGACACTTAATAATAGTGATGGGGGAAAGAAAAGAACCAACTCGGTCCCAACAAACAAAGACAGTCTTTCACAAACCGATATTTAAAATATTTAGCTCCCTTAGCCTGTGTTTCCATGAAGAAAAAGCACTAGTTGAAAAATAAGGGTTTCATCTTCCACGTTTAAGTTCATTATGGTTTCTCTGGAATCTAAGTGCCACAATGTTATTTTTTTTAAGGGACAAATATAGTTAATCAGATGAAAAGGTCATCATGAGGAAGTGCAGCTTGAAACTGGTGAACTGTCAGACTCACAAGTAAAGTAGCCAGAAAAGGGGAAAAAAAATAAAAAGGTAACAGATTCAGCATTGTCCAAAAGTTCCAGACCAGTGATTAATGTGTAAGATAATGGACTTGGGAAATGAGTAAACACTCCCCATGCTCCCTGCTTTGTGCTTGAACGACTTGATGACAAGGGCAGCGCAAGGTGAGAACTTAAACAGGACCACAGGAAGAAAAAGACAAAGGCCAGCAGCAACAGAATGCCAGGGAGGGGAGTTTTGTGCTGCAGGATGGAAGGTACATAATAACTTTCTTCAAAGCATGCATTCACCGTGTACTAATTTAAACTTCAACACCGGCACAGACTTACTGGTAGAAATCGTATGCCGCTCATCATCTTTTATTATTTATACTTACTTGTTTTCATTTATTTGTCCTTAACTTTGGCAGGCTTGTTAAGAATTCAATTCATATTCCTGTTCGGCTGTATCAGGCTCAGTACTGTATTTTGATTAAATGGTGCGTTTCAAGGTATTTCAGGCTATTACTTAAATAATTATCTGGACATATTTGGGGGTATTTTTTTATAAAAAGTTTTCAGGACCTAAATATGCCTGTTTGTTGCAGTGCGTTTCTGAGAGGTCTGTTATTACCTGAACTTACATTTCCTTGATCACTTTGAAGACCTTTATATGTGTATGACATTTTTTTTTTTTTTTACATTGAGGAAAATGTACTGTGTTCTTTTCCTCAGTTCTCACACCCTGTTCTTCTTTACGCATCTACAGAGATGGTTTCACTGGTCTCTTTTAACAGTAACAATAGCTTAAAATATTACATTTGCCAGTCCATCACATGAAAATGTATTTCTGTTTACATTAATAACCTATTTTAAATAACACATATCGCACCTAGCTGACACACATTTAGTGTTTAACCATCTCTAAAGAAAAGCTCACAATCCAGTTGTTGCCCACTACCTTAAATTGCGTTTAATAAACTTGGAGCATGCATTATGAAGGGACAGGGATTACCCACAGCCCTGGGTCTCTCTGTGTTGCTCTCAGGTTGGCTGCATTGTTAGTGGTCACTTTAAACATACTCAATATTGTCATATTGGTTCTTAATTCTGCATACAATATTTGTAAATTTCCTAAAGTAATATTTATGGCTATGCGTACATATCTATTAGATTTAGAAACAGGTTAGTTTACACTTTTTTTAAATGTATTTTGTAAATTAAATCCTCAATTTAGAATTTGAGATTGCGTCTTCCTAAATGATTGATTCAACTCTGAAAAGCATGATGATAAAGAAGTTATGTTGTGATGATTAACAACTGGTGTGTTGATACTCTCAAAGCACTTTAAAAGTCATTTTGGCTTCTCAACATTAGACTTGTGAGATTAATATTATTACACCCATTTCAGTGATTCGGAAAAGTGATCCCTAGAGAGGGTGAATGATTTGCTCAGACGAGACAGCAAGGACTCTGCAGGGTCCAGGGCTTGGCCACGGGTCCATGTTATTTTACTAAAGCCCCAAAGGAAATGCTTATAAAAATCAAATCATTTCCTTATATTGCTCTCGCTCTAATGCTTGTGGCATTTAGGGTATTAAAATAGTTTTTCTTAATTTTTCTTTTGATCCTGAGTCTTGAATTACTATGTATTGATTTAAGTGATATTTTAACATTTAATTGAATGCATGTTTATTATGAGTTACTGAGGCATAATATTAATTATTTAAGCTAAATAAACTATTTTTGCTTTATGTCAATAATGAGCCCTTTCAAAAATCTTCAAACGTGTGATACATTTTTACTGGAACTTTTAATACTTATTTCTCATGTTTTATGCATTGAATTTTACTTAACAAGTAATCAGATAGTGCAGAAATGAGTTTTTTTGTTACAAATATGTAATGTGAGCTACTATTTCTCCTGATTCTTCATTCTGACAAGTGAAAAACAGCCATGCAAGCATATACCCTGATTTGATAATCAGATATTTGGTCCTATTTAGTTTAAAATGCAAACTTTCTAAATATGGCCTGAAAGTTCTGATTATATTTTTAGAAAAATTAATCATGGATTTTAGATCTTTCCATTAAATATACTGTGCTTCTGAAGTTCTTCATTTATATTTCTACCCTAAAGCTTATGGCTTTGTATTATTGTATAATTGTTTCTTTTCATATCAGTCTTCCTCATTAGCCTGAGAATTCATCCAGTTTGTGGGACCTTTTCTCTATCTTGATCTTTATTTCTTTGATTCCTAATACAGTGTCTAGGAAATAGTTGCCATTCAACACAGTATCTTTTAAAATAAAATATTTTTTTCTATTGCTTTGAAAACCAACCCTAAACCATAATCTAAGTTGTTTCACTATCCTAGGGAAGCTCAAACATAAGTTTTATAATGCTAACAAATGATAAAGGTGGATATTCAACTCTCTGAACCTTGAAATATTAGGAAATATAAATGGAATTCCTAGTAAGTGGGGTTCCAAGTACACTGTTAAATATCTTGTTTAAGCATTTTGGGTTTTTCTGAATTGAAATAATTTAACATTTTTATTTAACATTTAGCATTTTGTATTTTTTGCCTCATACTGTCTCAACTAACAAATTGGTGGTGTGTAGTGAATATACTATTTCACTATTTTGCCATAGAATAATTATTTTATTTTATATATAATATATATT
>NW_017731524.1:912450-928363 GCF_001890085.2 Hipposideros armiger | reverse complement strand
GACTCACGGCAGCCCAGCTCCAGGTTGAGCTGTTGTTCAGCATCTTAGCTGTAGAGGGCAGTGTCACTGGCCCTCATATGTGGGATCCGAACAGAGGCCCTCTGGCGTTCCAAGCCAGCTCTTAACCAACGCGCCACTCGGCTGGCCCAGAATAATAATTTTAAATATTAGGGTTTGCATCTACTTGTTTCTATTGCTATGATTAAAATAAATGCTCTTGAAATTCATGTGAAAGGAGGAAGGTAGGCAAGGGACAAGCTCAACTGAATTTGAACTCAATATACAAAATCCATCTCTACTGACTTAGACATTAATTTGTGGAAAGCAACATCTCATACTTTTAAAGTACGTGTGTAGAAATGGATGGCTATATTATTTCCTCTTAATCTATCTAATTGAAAGTTACAATACATGCACCAGTTTCTACTATTTAGTAGTCCTGAAATGTCTCTGAACCTCAGGTGTGCCACTTGTAAAATGGGGCTAATCAGACATAACTTAGAGCGCTTTCCAACCCTACCACTAACATTGGGACCTTGGGCAAGTGATTCACAATTCTGGGACTGAGTTTCTTCCACTGAGAAAAGAGATAGTTAAGATTAATTGGTAGTTTTGGTCAGAAAAATAAAATTGACACCCATTTGGTTTAGCCCACTATATGGCAATATAAACTTGAGGAATACAGTTTTACTGTGAAAATAACTATTTTAATAATATTTTTATTTGCATTGCTATTCTGATGAGGTTCCATGTTTAAGCATCAAACTATGTAACAGCTGTAGTGATTAACTTTCTGTTTGCTCAATTCATGTGATATGTTAATAAGTGTCCATACAGTAAACAGATTTTTCTTGTTATGCTGTATGTCATTGATGTCTGCTTTAAAGACATAAGCTACATGAACTGAGGAGATATTAGTGGTAACTCTATTGAACATCCTTATTCAATATTAGGCAGGGTGAATGTTTCCAGGCAACATCTCAGTACATAAATTACCCTGAAGATGATAAACCAGAAATCATAGGCAAAGTAATCATTTTTCTTGCTAATTTTCAATGAGAAGATTAAGAGATGTATTGGGTTGTCGGAAAAGTCATGACATACCGTATTTGCCGGCGTATAAGACGACTCGGCGTATAAGACGACCCCTTAACATTTCCACTCAAAATACAGAGTTTGTTATATGGTTGGCTGTGTACGATTTTGCGAGTGTGGTAAAATTGCATAACAGCAAAATCGCATAACAGCCGAGCATACACCCAGCAGCGCTGCTGATGCCTGAACGGTATGTGGAATGAAGTGGGCGGGCATCGGNACTATGGCACGGGGCAAGCACTATGGGCAGTCTATCTGAAGTGTACCTGGCGTATAAGACGACCCCCCACTTGGAGGCATATTTTTCAGGGCCAAAAAGTCGTCTTATACACCGGCAAATACGGTATTTTTTCTATGTTTTTCATTGCAAAAATGCGTCATGACTTTTCCGACAACCCAGTAGTATTTTATGATGACTATTTTCTTGTCTTTTTGCCCTTCTATTGGATAAAAATAGAATTATATTAATGCAATGTGAGCAGAAGACAAAATTATACTTAATGATTGGGAACACACTTGTCTTATTATTCCTCCTCTTTGTTTTTATCTTGTCTCCTAAAACTTGCCTCCAGTATGGCGGATTAGTGGAGAATGAAGTTTTCCACATTTTGCCAAGTTGTGATGTACAATATATTTCTGACATTGTTCCTAGTCATGTCTAAAAGATATAATTTGGCCTATATTTGTCTTTACTTGAATGTTTTTGAGACTTTCATGAAATACTTTAGGAAATGTGAGAAGCTCTGGGGCATGACAAAATCTGGGCTGAAAAGCACTGGCCCAGAGAATGGTTACTAAATTCTGACAGCTGCTGGGTCAACGGGCTGAGCCATTCAACCTCCATAAAGCTCATTTTCCTTATCTGTAAAACAGAACTCTTGGCGATGACCTATTTCACGGTTCAGGTTGGCAGCATTGGAAAATACCGGGAGTGATCATCTCCTTGTGAAGTATTAGCTCCGACGCATTGGAAAGACTGCACCTAGCACAGTGTAGACACTTCAGTGAGTGGCAACGAAGGGGCAAGTGGAGGTAAACTAGAGCTGGGAAGCCAATCTCAGATTCTAAAAGATGTTAACTGAGGATCTCCATGTTAGGTCTATGGGCGGTTCCAGAAGGGAAATGGCCGTGACTAGAAAGGAAGCACTAATCAGGTGAGCTAGCTGTGAAATTACCCTATAAAGCTCTCGTAGCACAGTTTTGAACTTTGTTTCAGGAAGTAAATATTTATTTTGCTGAAACAGGATATGAAAGAAAAAAAAAAGAGAGAGCAAATGAGGAAACGGAAAAACACTCCAATAGATAATGAATAGAGTGCATTAAAGAAGGAGGTAATCATGAATCAAATCAAGTCAAAATCAGGTGACTTCTTATTTAGCATGCCGTGTTATTCTGACTTCTCCTTGCACCTGGAGCCTGAAACATTGGACTATTTTGAAACAATAAAACATTTAGTCATTTCTATCTTGATGATGGCGGTAGGATTGCTTTTATTACTTTTGTGTGATTTGTTCACATAGCAACTAATAGTTCCTATGCAGTAAGTAAAAGGTCTTGGCAGCTTGCTAGTCTGTGCATCTTGCTAAGTAGGGGTACCTGAACACAGTGTCTTTGGTTTTCAAAAGAAAATATGGAATAATTCAAAAAAGAATAAACCATTGCAGGTAATTGAGAATTGATTATATTTCACAGTCTCCAACTGTGGAAAGTTCTCAAGCTTTCTTCCACTTGCAGAGGGAGTCAGATAGCCTCGCAGTAAAATATCGAGTACAATATCTTTGTACTGATGCTAAGAATGTCAGCAATCTGAGAACATTTGTGGTGTTTCAGATCTTGGCTGTACTTTGTTATTTCTATATATCTAGATAAAGTGATAAGAGAGACATTTAGAAAACTTGCATACTTCTTGCTTTAAGCTATTACATCTTCCAGCAGATGTTGAAATAAAGATTAGCCTTTTTTTGCATGTGGCGGTGCACAAACCTTTTAAGGGATCTGTGAATTATTGCTTTGGTTCAGCATGAGTGCAGTAAGAAGAAATGTACCTCATCTGTAATACACTGTGTAGACTAATATCAGCTGCTTTTTTCTTATATTGCAGCGAGATATTGATCTGGTAAAATGGTACCATATTGGAGCTGTCTGTTGTGGTATTCATCATGCTGTCACAGCCCGAGTGCCTTGAAGTTATTGGAAAGTGGAATTGAGAGAGTTCTGTCATTTGGTGTGGCAATTCATTCACAGGACAGTCACTACAGTATTTGCAGTGGTTTGCTTATTTTTCTAGCCGGGATCACTTCACTGTTAGCAACAAGAAGGCATTTCTATTAGCCCATGCATAGTGGCATTAATAGGTCAGGTTTAACTGTTCACTAGCTTGTCTTGCTGGTATACCATAGCTCTTTTCTAGTCAGCCACTCACACCTGCTGCCTAGCCTATGCTGAGGCATTGGGCTCATTCCTATGGGACTAGTATATCTGTGTGTGGCTCCAAGCCCTTATGCCATTATCTGATGGTGGTGAGAAGGTAAAAGATGAACTTTTATATGTAGAAAGCTTTTTAGTTTCTTCCCACACTAAAATATCAGTTAATGTTAAAAGAGCTTTCAAAAATATAAAAAGATACTGTCAATCTTCAATGACTAGATTAAGCAGTTTGAATGAATTATTTTTGTTTGGGATTCTTGCTGGCAACCTGACGATGTTAATAGAATGTCATGTTTTCTAAAAAAAGTAGGAATGAAAGATTTTGTTTGGGGGGATAATTATTATCTACTAAAGAGTATTAATGTAAAATACATAAAGTGGTGATCATCTTTAGAAAGATAAGTTCCTGAAAATTCCCAGTAATGGAAAGTTTAGGTGTAGTTAAGTAACCGAGCAAGAAAAGAAAAAGAGAGACAGTTTCCTGGTTTGTAGGTGTGTAAATGAAATTTCAAAAGTTTAATAATGTCAAAGTAAGTGACTATTTTGATAGACACTAATGTAAAAATTATGGCTACTGGAAACCAAGACTACAGTATTTTTGAAAAAGTGTATTTTAAAACTAGCAGTTAAATAGAACTATATACTACGTATTGAACATATGATTGTGCACTATCGTTAGTACACATTCATGGCATGCACAGTGATAGCTCAGAAGGAATCTTCAGTCTTTATGAGTTACGACATGAACTTATATTGATTTACCTGTATGTTTTCTATGCTATTCTTAAAAATGTCCTCCTATTTGCCATTGCTTTAGGAAGATGGAAACCCCTGAGAAGATGTCATTTCAGTAACTTGTCTGTTATTTTTTCCCCAGTGAGTATTTTAATTTATATTACATTTATTACAAAGGAAATGCTAAAGGAATCACAGAAACAAGAATGAGATTTTTAAAACTCAGAATGGACAACACTGTAAATTTGATGTTACATGACTGTAGAATTCACATATAAAATATTTAAATATAAAATAGTAAAACAGTAACAAATGTTGATTACTGTGACTGTGTAAATTCACCTTAGTGACATATTTGGCTTAGTTTGCCTTATTGCTTAATCTGAGGTGCACGTACTATTATAACAGGTGAGAAACCATACAATTTATTGGTGACCCATACTCCATTATTATAAGATATTAGTGGTTGCCTTCTCACTTTCACCGTTACCCTTTTAGCGTCTACATATTGTGAGGACAGATATTTTTTAGATAATTTACACATACTATACTTTACATCAGGACATGCCAGAGGTAAAGGTTTCTTTATTTCAAGTGAATTGACACATTTAGGTATTTACCATTTGGTCAAGATTATATGGTACAATCATAAAATAGTTTTTATATCCTATTGAGGATTTAGATCAACAAGCTCTTTCCTTATTAGGAAGGGCAGGATAGTAATGCTCTGGACAAAGCCATTATTGTGTTATTGGTATTCACTGGAATGGACAGAAATAGAACATCACTGCCCTCTGCAAACAGTTTCAATTTGATCTGTGTACATGATAAAAACCCTGGCTTCTCCATGCATTTAGGTGCTGTCATAGCTGTTGTTGCCAAATAAGAATGCAGCGTGATGTTATTATAGTAAACAGCACTTAAGCACAGCTGGCAGAATTGATCACGGCCACATTACACTGAACATCAACAGATGACTGACGCAGCAGAAACAATAACTGAATATGCAAACGGTTCTGGTGATGAATGCCCTGGGGATCGGGCGCCATTATTTTTGACTTTGAACAGGGAAAAAGGGCAGATTGGTAACCTCCTTCCATACAGAGGGGCTCTGGGTATTATGTAAACATCTGACTGCCCTTTATAACAGCGGGCGGTTAGTTCTAATGCAAAACTGTAGCCTCCCCCGACTATTTACATTCCATTAATTATTAAAGGAAAAAACATAAACATCAGATAACTTTGTTTAATGTTTCACAGTTTTTTTTTTGTTTTTTTTTAAGAGCCTGTTTTTTTTCAATTAATGTTAGACATCAAGAATTTCTGGTTTACCTTGGACAGCAATGTGTGTTTCATTGATGACTCCCACCCCTTCCCCTAATTATTACAAGAACTAATTATGTGAACTACATATTTCTGTTTTCTTATTGTAATGATTGAATTACTAAAAGTAAATAGTCTAGAAATATCAGATAACATTAATTCATGGTATGTCTTTTATCCTTGGTCTTAAGGTCAATTTTCATTCTTGCAAATTATTAAAAATATGAAAAAGCCATATAAATAATATGAGAACAATTAAATTAAACAGCACTTTCATTTCCCACGTTAACATTTAATTATCAAATCCTACATAAACAATTTGTATTTTAAAGCAGAATTAAGCAATTATTTTTAATGCACTCTAGTTAAGACACATGTTAAATAAAATACTACATTAAATTGCTGTTAAGTGGTTCATTTCCTTGAAATGTTAACTTTTTTCATTTTTGTGTGTGAAATCATTAGTACTTCATTCATTCATTCATTCATGCATTTATTAATTAAACAATCATAGCTGTGACATTGTAACAATGTAAGATATACAGTTCCTCAGCCCAGGGGTTAGGAAGACAATCAAAAATAATTATTGCATGATGGGGTACATGGTTGCTGTTGGTCTGCAGAGTTAGGTTATCATTCCGAGAAGCCTCTGTATATCAGGGAAAGCTTCCTGGAGGAGATGATGTTTGAATGCAGGTTAAGAATGGGTGGAGAGTGGGAAGGAGAAAAGAGTTTTTCAGACAGAGGAAGAGCATGAGAGAAAGCAATAGTGAGAGTGAATATGACAGAGTCTGTGAATTCTATATGATATGCATGCCCAATAGAGTCACATGGTGTTTCCATAAATAGTTGTTAAAACCATAAAACTTTGAGACAGGGAAACGTGTTTATTTTTGTCTTCAAATTGGCTATTTTCACCACTGGTGTTCTTTCTTTTAACATTCCTCTACCCCCATGCTCTGTGGATTTTCTCTCTCCGCGCAGAAAATGGTCTGATGAATTCAGATTTATAAAAATAACGGGATAGTGGAAAGACATCACCAGCTACATAATTTAGAGGGCACAGTACACAATGAAACTATGGGGCCTGTTGTTCAAAGAGTATTAAGGATTTCAAGATGGCAGAAGCAGAGTAGTAAGCCAAATGCACAAGCCTTCTGAGTGTGGGTCCCTGGGAAAGAATGTGGCTGGGAGAGCCGTGCAGTCCCCAAATAATCCTTGGTTCTCCACTCATTTAGCTCTGATTTTAAAAAGGGGACTATAATGGTGTTTAATTGTTTTGAAGCTTAGAGATTATGTTTATGAACCCCCTGGCCCCTGGTTGGGTTCAGAGAATGGTGTAAAGAACTCACAATTTCCCACATCTTGCTCCTCTCGATAATATTTACATTTCACCTGTGCATCATCTTTTAAATGAGAGGTGTGAGTCTAAATTCTGCACTTAAATGGCTTTGTTGGAATGCTCTTATCAGGATGAATGACACATGCAAATTAGTTGAAATTTAATAATAATAAATCATAGTTTACACTTACTGTGTGCTTATTCTGTACTCGACACTGCGAAATGCTGGCAGTTGCAGGATTTCCCATTATTCATTTGGTGTATTCACATAGCTTTTATCTGATATGTTCAACTTTTTCTTCACAAATTTCTAAATAAAATCTAAAAAGTGCTCTAAAATTATACATTCAATAGAAATTAGTCATAACCCATTTTTAGGCAAGTTAAAATCTTGGTATTTAATGCAATTTGGATTTTGGATTGGTGAAACAGAAAAAAAAAGAGAAAATATTTAAACTAGATATTGTGTTTTGTCTGTGTAATTTTCACATTTCAGGTAAAATAGAGATGAATGAGAAAAATTAGATGATGCTGTAAAGAATTATACATTAGTTAAGAAAATATCCCGTGTTTTTAAAGTGATTGCATTATTATTCAAGCTGATAAAAAGGCACTGCTCTTTGAAAATATGGGAAACGTAGATCCAGTCAGTTCACACGGGGCAGAGACATCAAGGATCTGGGAGTGGGGCTTGCTAGCAGTGGGTGAAGAGGAACCTGCTGATGTTTATTCAGTGGCGCTCCTGCGATGATCCCATAGTAAAGGATGTGCTGGGATGACAGGGGAAGCAAGCCCTGGGAACACCATTCAGGTGGGGCAAGCAGCCCCTCCTTTCGGGTTCCCCTATGTAGATTTCCCTGTTATAAGCTGAGGGGCTGAGCTCCTCTTCCTTCATTTATAAAATGATCCTCAAGTGCTTTTGCATCTCTACACTCTTTTACCTGCTCCTCACGGTGACAGACTTCTGGGCTTATGAAGTTATACTCCGTGCTGCATTCTTTGTCTTAAGTTATGTCCCTTCGTGCTAAGCAATGACATTGCTACCCTGTTTCAGTGTGTAGTTTGTTTTGCCTTTCCACCTCGACATTGTTTTATGGCTTTTTTGTTGTTGTTGAGATTCCATTAATGGAATACAGTTCACTCGTGTTAATCTGTACCGGTGTTTGTGTGAAACTGGCCAGTCAGTAATAAAATTGAAGTCCAGTTTGGATAGCGGAGGAATCCTAAATAAACTTAATCTTTTTATAGTTGAAAGTTGCCAAGTTGTCCCGAAAAGATCTCCCTATAACTTTTCAGTTCTCCCCAGAATAGCTGGTTTGTTTACCTGGCAGTTTGTGCATACATTGGGCAAAGCCCTTTCTGACACCTCAGGAATATGAGAGTTGGCCGGGATGGTCTAGAAATTCTTACCTGGGATACTTATGGCCTCTTGGCCCTGAGAAAGTTGCTACAGTGGTATACAAGGGCCTGTTAGGGCATAATTCAATTAGAATCCCTAGGGAAATGAGGCTTGGAAGGCAGAACTCAAATTTCTCAGTTTCCTCCCATGGACCCAGGAGAGGCACTCTCAAGGTAAATATAGCTCCTGAAATTATCTAAGCCAAACGTGTACTGAAGAAAGTCCTAGAATCCCCCAGGACATCCTGTATGCAGGCCAGCCTGGGCATAAGCACTTTTTCAGCAGGAAAGCTTGATTTTAATAATTCCTGTTTATTAATTCTACACAGTGTGCTGACTAAATTACATGATTTAGTTTTAACCCTCATCACTGTATTTTGAACTCTAGGTGATGTTTTCCTTTAAAAGTTAGTTATTCTTCTTGTATAAAATAGATATTATGTACCATATAGCTCTTCATGCATACAAATATATAAATACACAGATGCAAAATTAGTTGTTTACGGGTGCATATGTAATTTACAAGTGCACACGTGTTACTAGAGAAATGTGCAATCCATCAAGATGAATCTCTTGGGGGGCTCTATGTACTACACGATGTATATATGGTACACCTTAAAATATAGCACTTAAATGACTAGACTGACGATAAGTTGATATAGCTTTAGTTTGCAGTTAGTGAGACCATCAGAAAAGTCTTACTACCTTTGTGAAGGTATGTAAAAACTTCTATAAACTTATATGAGCAACTAATCAAGGCCTTGGCACCAGCTTGAGCAGGTAACAGAGCTACCAAGCAGGTGCTATGGGGTTTCTGTTACCTGAGGTGCTAAAGATGGGCACAGCGGGGAGTGGGTTGCTGGTGCTACAGAGGCATAAGAGAGTTCCAAACAGCCCTTACTGGTAAGGCTGTACCAGTGACTTGGGAATTTTTGCAGTGGATTTCATCTTATTCAAATCATTATGCTTTTATTATTAGTGTTGTGTTTAATATATATATATATATATTATTTATATATGGCAGTTAAGTGAGTTCACTTCATCAGTAACTCATTTCATCTCAAGTGTGATGGATTTTTGTGCCCTTCAACTCTAAGCTTCCCTCTTCTCATCTACGTAGGAAAGAACTTCATCTCTACATTCTCTTCCATCCTTATGTATGAATTTCCTCTTCATTAATTACACTTGGAACTATCTTTCTTGTTAATGTGTTAGTTCTTATGATGTAACAATTACTTTTTAAGATATTGTCTTAGTTGTTAATACATATGGATGATGTTAATGTTTTAAGATGTAGTGGGGGAACATGGCAGCCTTCCTATCTACCCTGCAAGACACTAGAGAGCCCTCCAGTTCTCCTGGGAGTGAGCACATGGCTTTTGTTCAAGTGACAGCAGTTTTCTGTATAGCTGGGCCTGGATTGGTAAATTATAAAACACCACTCATTTCCTTGCTAACCTTGTTGTCTGGGCACAGAGTTGCACAACTATGCGAGGTTGTTATGTGATCTTGGACTTGCTTGATGAATGGTTCTCCAGGAAGAATTCACAATGAATTGTTTCTTAATCTGGATGACACGTTTGGATGAAACAGATTTGCTGGTAGAAACCTGAAATCTATGACGCTATGTTTCATTCAGCCTTCTGTGCCATGTCACTGCAATTTAGACATCCATTAGGATTTATATATGGTGATAGAAAGATGCAATTTGCATATTCACCAAGTAGCAAGAAATTATTGCTTTTTTTCCCTTTGATACTGTGAGGTCAAATCTTCTGACATGCATACTGAAGTTTGTATGATAATTACCGTTTGGAGATGCCATTACTGCAGAATATTCATTTTTCTTAGGCTTTTGTGTAGCTATTACATATGTTCTCATGGTAATGAACGTCCAGTAGAACTTGAAGAGGAAAAAAAGGTAAACTGAAGTGGGGACAGATGAATTCTTTAATAATGAAGAGACTTGTAGGAATAAGTACTGGACAGAAACATATTTTGAAAAAAAATTAAGCCAATGAAAACAGTCTTTCAGAATATTCAGTGCCATGTATCTCACAACCTAATCGTATAAATGTGATTTAATTTGATATTCACCATGATCTATAATGCAGATGGTATTATTGCCGTGTGTGTATGGGGTGTGTGTGTGTGTGTGTGTGTATGTAAGAAAGCAGGTTCAGGGATGTTAATTTGGCAAAAGCAAATGATTAAATAAAACAAAGCCCCTGATTGTAAGTTTAGTACTTTTTTTAACCAAACTCTGGTTGCTCATAGAATTCACAGTTAACTCTAAGACAAAACTAATGGAACATCAAAGAATGATTCTGGAGTTTGTTTGAACTTACATACACTTTTAATGTATGCTGCTTTATGCATTTAAAACAGCCATAGAAGGCCTTTTATTTATTTTTGTGTGGATTCTCATACAATGACGTAAAATTTGATTCACAGTTTTCACAATGGTTATTTAAATCTCACCCCTTGGGGCACCCATGTATGACCATCTTCCAAGATAGTTGTTAAATCTATGATTCCATATGCTTAGCAGCATATTCTTAGTGTCTGGCCACATTCATTTTAAGAGTTCTTGCTTTCCTGAGTAAATAGGAAGGGTCTATTTCTTTCTTGTTTTTATTGGGAGGTCTACACTAATCCCTCATCAACATCATGGTTTTCTAGATATTTGAAGACACCAGTTGGTTCTTCTGGTTCTCCTGCTCCGGATGAAGCATTAGTCATTCCTTCAGCATTTTCTAAGTTATAGCTTTCAAATTTTTACCTCTCTGGATGTTTTCTAGTTCATCTGTGTCTTTCTTAAAATACATCAGGCATGAGCTAACTGATGAAGAAAATTGTGAGAGTTTTAGGGACACTGTACGCCATTCTCTTGCAAGTTTGTAAACTTCATTGCTTAATAAAATATATAATGTGGTGGTCAATTTATCCAAAGATGATCATTTCCAAGTTATCAAGTGGTTCAACCTTTCAGTGTTGCTTTTTCTACCATTTAGGAGGAAATCTGTCATCACAATAAATAAATTTATTAAGTGCAACACTTTTAGTAAAGTGAGATTTTCACCAGATGTCAGGGTAATAAAATTCCCCCTTCACATCTTATCTGTCCTCTGTGCTGTTGAGCTTTGGGAGTGAGAAGTAGAAAAAGGGGCATGCAGGGTTTATTTGTTATGTTTTCTCTTTTACTTTCTAAGGTTTGGGGCTTCTATCAGCCTGACAAAATTTTTCTGTAAACCAGGTGACTCCTGACAATTAGTAGAAGCTGAGATCACAAGGAAACAAATATAACTTCACAAGGATTTAATAATTTTCTTTGAAAGAGACTCCAAAAGATTCTTTTGAATGTAACTTTATCTTTTGCTGATGTGAATATATTGGAAAACTATTTATTTTTTTAAACACCCGTATTAATCTTCCTCAGATACTGAATTTATAAAGTCATAGAAACTGTTTAAAGGTATTTAGGAAATGCAGGTTGTCTAAGGAAGTAAGACATCTCTTACCTGGCATAGAATATCTTCCAAATCAAGTTCATTTCTGGGGTGCTTTGCCATTTTCCAGCTCAGGAAATCTGGGCAAGATACTTAAATTCTCTTCATATTCTTGTTCAAAGAAAGGGCCTATCTACTGCATAGCATTCTTGGGAGGGTTGTACCAAAAAATAAAACCTTTATCAAAGTATCTGGCTCCGTCTTTTAACAATCCTAACAGCAACCCTTGACCTGAGGCAGGCCAGGCAGTCTTGTCACTGTTTCTCAAATACACTGTTCTGATTTCCATCTCCTTGGCTTAATGGTATTGGTGTCTCCTGCCTTGGCCTTCTCCCCAATCTGCTGCATGTATCTATAGCCTGTTCTGTTTCGAGGTCCATAAAGGCATTCCCCAATTATTTATCCTTTTAGCGGCCTGTTTTTTCCTTTTCCATTCACGTGACACTAAGTAGGTCCATAATTTGGACACTGAGTTCATTGTACTGTATATTCTTGTTTGACTTGTCTTGTGTGAGTGTGTCTTGCTCTCCGTGCAACTGAAAACTTACTCTTCTACTTGGTCAGGAATACCAGTGGGCAAATACCAGGACCTCGGTAGTGGTTATGTAATTTAAAGGGTTGTTCAATCAAGGAGCCAGTGTTTGGGCCCTTATATTTGTTATGCAACTTTAGGGGAAGAATTTCACTATAAGCTCCATACGTATCTTTGAAGAGATGACACATAGAGTAGAAAGTATTAGACTATCTTTAGAGAGGAGATACTAAGTAAGAATGAGAGAAAAAGTAAAGGCAAATTTTGCTTATTTAAGATTTGTACATACTGATCCTTCTGCCAAAGGTCAGTACATTTGGAAAATCCTCTGAGATAAAAAGAAAGATTGAAATATTTCCAACTTCTTAGAAAAAAAAGGATACAACAAAGAAGGTAATGATATATCGAGATATTCAAACCAAGGTGACATTAGGAAAAGCCTGCAATTCTGGAAAGAGAATAGAAACAAACCGCTTTACTCATAAGAAAGCATTTTTTGTTGTTGTTGTCATTTTTCACTATCAGTTCTATTTGGCTGAGAGAGCTAAAAACAAAATATTTGTTTGCATTTTTTTCTTTTTATTTTTTCACCAAAGGAGTCAATATTGTAAATATAGATTTTCTGTTTTAAAATAATGAATAAATTTTAGGACTAGCTCATGTTAAATAAACTAATCAACTTGTGCTTGCTAGTGATTAAAACACTTTGCATGTTATAGTTTCAACATTAATGTGCTATTGGGAGGGATGAGAAGGAAGAATAAAAGGCTAATAAAGACCATTGACACTTGGAAGCTTAACTGAGGAAAATGCTAAGTTTTTACTGGTTTGAATTCTATAGATTATTAGTAAAAAACTTAGTTTCCAAAGGATCATTTGGGCTATATTAGCATTTATTTTTTTTTCTGTTCTAAATGATTGTGTTTAGGTGTTGTTTTTTGTAAGGTGAAATCATTTTCTATTTCATTCTTTGGCTAAGTGGCTTATTTTTTACTTATGTTCCAGAATAGCCTAAAAAATAATGGAAGCAACAGTAATTTACCAAAGGGCTTAAGAAGGATAATTATTTGTTTCACATCTTTACCCATTATATCTGGTCATATTTTATTTATTTATTTATTTATTTTTATTGGGGAATTGGGGGGATGGGAACAGTGCTGGGCAATTGGGGGAAGGGGGACAGACAAGTTGCTGTCCTTTTGTTCTTCAGCCTAGTTGTGGAGGGCGTTGCTTCACTGGCCCAAGTTGGCACCATCATTGCGCTCTTTCCGGGCGAGGTGCATCAGTCGCCGGCTTCTGGACGGCCGCTCACTGCGGCTGCTGGCCACTCACACGGTAGCCCATGGCAACCCACTGCCACAGGGGCTGCAGCCTATGCCTTCGCCAGCGACTCACAGCAGCCCAGCTCCAGGTTGGGCTGTTGTTCAGCATCTTAGCTGTGGAGGGCAGTGTCACTGGCCCTCATATGTGGGATCCGAACTGGGGCCCTCTGGCATCCCAAGCCAGTTCTTAACCATCACGCCACTCGGCCGGCCCTATATTTTATTTTTATATATTTTAATATATTAATAAAATGAACTCACATTTCAAATTTAGCAAACAAAATAATCCCTGATATATTTTCAGATACATGCTTAATTTTATCAAGCATTTTGAAGGAATATTTTTTTATCTTCAACAGAAAATTGAAAGTACAATGTTAAATAAAATAAATTAGTAAATTGTGAGATTGTCTCCTAATAAGATGTCCCAATTATTTTTCATTTTAAAACTTCCCCTAATGGTAGCTGTATTTAGATATGAAGTCCATTCCTAGGGGGGGAAAAATGAGATGAACAAAGTTCTTTTTTGATCAATGTTTTTTTATGCCAGTCTGTCAGTACATAGTATTACCTGATAAAGCACTTCCTTGTGGGCATTTTGCCTTCTTTTCTCAAAACAATCAAAACAAAAATCAATTATTGAATGTCTTCCCTGTGCTTGGTACTCTGTACAGTAGAAGGGTGGTGTGTCAAATGTGTCATAGGTGTGTTTCAGGGAACCTGTTTGAACTTAGGTTGGAAGATAATACATCCATACGAGTAGTGAGTCAACTCTACAAGGAAGTGGAATAATAAAAACAGCATTCACATTAAAAGAGAGATGTATTACATTTTTCCTTTGCGTTATCGTAATTAGTATTAGCTTCTTGTAAGTAAACTAATCCCTGTTAAAGTTTTATCTCGAGAATATATTATTCCCACTATGCTAATGTGGGCCATTTCATGCCATCTTTAGGCTTATAAAATAAGAAATAATATACTTCTTTTAAGAGTAAAGGACAACTGGGAGGTAGTAATGGCTTTAATTTTTAAGTAATTTTTAAACTATTGAAGATATTCAATTTTATGTTTTATGTTTTTCAGTGTGAAAAATGAGCACACATTGTATATGGCATTGCCATGTGATAATATGATCAATATAAGGAGATTCCAATAATTTTTCACTTGGAAATTATTATGTACTGAGAATTTACTGCTGGGAGATTTTATATGTGTGTGTGTGTGTGTGTGTGTGTGTGTGTGTGTGTGTGTGTGTGTGTGTATGTGTGTATATGCATAGCAGAAACACATACAATAATTGATGCTCTTATATCTGTGTCATGTAAGAGTTGGTACACCAATATGAATTATCTTAGTATAAGCACAGTTTTTTCTTTCAAGCACACTTAAGTGAATATAAACAAATAAGAATTTTACTGAAGGGTTTTTAAAAAAGTACGCTGTAGTTTGCTTTCTGTGTGATTTTTAAATTTAAAACAATATCTACATTCTAGCATGTCTAGTTATTCATTCAATATGCTATATTATTGATTTGTTTTAAATGTTAATTAAAACGGCGGGCATACTTTATAAAGAAAAGTACTTGTTAAAGGAGAACATTCTTAAAATAATGTAGTTTTAGTAAGTTTTATAGTGAATTCAAATTTGATTGGTAAAAGAGTACAGTATTTGGAATTCATTTTATTTGGTGTGGCAGTAAAAAATGGACTGAAGAAGATCTGCCAGATGTGTGATTTGGCTGTTTTCATCAGTCCTGAGAAAATAGTCGCAAAGGATAAATCTAGTGGATGTTGAATTACTTTTGCGTGTGGGATTCTAGTTAATGAGACAATGTCTGGATGCAATTATTTGGAAAGTTCTTGACCTTTTATTTGTACAAGTTGATATAATTATGATTTCATGAGAAATAGTTTTGAAATTCTCTAACCAATTTTAGTCCTCTGTTTATAATGTGCCTTTTACTTCAGGAACTTTAGAAGCGTTTCTTACTTTTAGCTTTTACATTGTACCTTTAAAAGCCCATGTGATTAGCTTCAAAGTGCCTTAGTTTAAGTTCCCATCTTAAAGAATCATTCTTGCTCAGTTACAAAGAAAAGTTGGAACAGCATTCTGTGATCCCCACTGTAAACACCCTCTTATTGTTTCTTTTTTTATTTAATGACGAGAGAGAGAGAGAGAGAGAGAGAGAGAGAGAGAGAGAGAGAGAGAGAGAGAGAGAGAGAGAGAGAGA